>NW_025321572.1:0-28700 GCF_019176455.1 Solea senegalensis
AGAACCACGAAGAACCACGAAGAACCACGAAGAAGAAGAGTAATCCTCCTGCAGCAGCCGCTCAAACAACCACAACACCACCTGGGTTAAGGTGGAGGAGAAGAAGAGGAGGAGGAGGAGGAGGAGGAGGAGAGTGGGGTACACTCACTCCAAGCTTCCCAAAGTCCCGGGTCCTGGTCCTGAGAAGAGCCGAAGTCCCAGCGGAGTTCTCCCGGTGCTTTTATATCCGAGCCCGCGGTGAGGAGTCAGTGCACAGAGGAGAGAGGAGCAGCATCTCACAGGAGGAGCAGGAGGAGCAGGAGGAGCAGGAGGAGCCGGGGTCCGGTGCGCGGAGAGCCGGATCAGAGAGTCGGAGCAGCCGAGGGTGGAGGGAAAATGAAAAGTGGAATAAAAAAAAAGAGGCGAGCGCTTCAAAAAGGAGTAAAATGAAATGATTAGCAAACAAGAGCAGAGGGATTGGGCAGCCTCAGCTCTCTCTGCTCCTCCTCCTCCTCCTCCTCCTCCGCCTCCTCCCCGGCTCTTCCTGGCTCCTCTGTCCCGGCGGACTGCTCCTTCTCTCGGCTCCGCGGCTCCCGCGGGAGCGGCCCGCACCGGCAGGGGGCGGGGATTATGCCAATTTTCAGCGTGGGACACGCCCCCGCTCGTCCAATTGGCCGAAGTTGCGCGTGACGTCAGCGTGCACGCCAAATAAGGGGATCCGCGTGCTCGACAACGCGCAGTGAAAACAGTGAAACGAAGTTTAAAAACAAGAACAGGTGAGCACAGGTGAGAGACCGCCCACTGTGTGACGTCACTGCGCGCACACACTGTGTTCACTTTGAGGTTAAACATCATCTTATCTTTGATGATGAGTTTTGTTTTTGTTTAAAACATAAATATTATTTGACACTTTAGTTTCATTTGAACTGAATCAAATACGTCACAGACTCCTGGAACCTGGAATCTGTCCTGGAAAAGGTTTTTAAAAAGGACTTGATAATCCAAGACCTTCTGTCTAGATTTAGGCCATCACAAATCCTGGGGAAGTCCTGGAACCTCCAGGATCAAGGATACAGACCAGATCTTTAAGTCCTAGACATCAGTCTGCAGACACACAGCACCACCCAGTGGACAGACGGTGCCACTGCAGAGACAGAGAGAGACAGAGAGAGACAGAGAGAGAGACATGCATGCGGAGCTGAACTGGACCAGGTCCTGCTCCTTATTGACATCCAGCAAAGAGTCATCTCACCTCCAAACTAGTGACCCCGTCTCAGACCACCACCAACAACCCTCCCCTGCATCTGGACCTGCATCTGGACCAACATCTGGACCAGCAAACAAAAGGACAATGACATCACCGACTGAGACAAGACAGCGAACTACGTAGAACGTTACCTGGCATTAAAACGTGAACACACATCTGACCACAGACCACAGAGCCCAGACTGAGCAAGACCCTGACCCCATGCAGGCCCACACAGACAGACCTGGCAACCAAGAGAGGACAGACAGACAGACAGAAGAGAGAGACAGACAGCGTTACAGTTTGTCCTGCGAGAGAAAAGGACATGCACCATGAAGCACAACATGTGTCTAACTGCTGGGACTGAGGGACAGACAGACTGAGGGACAGAGAGACAGAGAGACTGAGGCACAGAGAGACTGAGTGACAGAGAGACAGACAGAGAGACTGAGGGACTGAATGACAGAGAAGGCCCCAGAGGGACAGAGGGAGCAACATTACAGTTTGTCCTGCGAGAGAAAAGTAAATGTACCATGAAGCACAACATGTGTGAGACAGGGGCAAGGGTGAGACAGGGAGACAGAGGCAGGGAGACAGGGAGCAGGAGACAGGAGCAAGGAAGTGAGTGACAGGAGGCAAGGGGAGGCAGGGGTGGCTTAGGGACACAGGGAGACAGTGACATGGGGCAGAGGCAGGGAGTGAAAGAACCCACAGGGGCTGCAGAGGCAAGGAGACGGGTGAGAGACAGGAGACAGAGACAGGAGTGAGAACCTTGAGACTGGGCGAGAACTTGAGGAGACAGAGACAGGAGACAGGGAGCAGGAGACCACTTGAGAGGCAGGGAGAGAGAACGGAACAGCGCGCGCACACACACACACACCTTAGTGAAGGAGGACACTGCCCTCTAGTGGAGATAACGACACATCACACTGACTGACTGCGTCCATGGTGACGTCACTTCAGCAGCTGTCGCCTCGATTTCACTCGCACATGAGAGAACCAGAACCAGAACCGGAACTAAAACAAACACCAGAATTAGAACCAGAACCAGAACTAAAACCACAATCAAAGCTAAAACCTGAACCAGAAGTTAAACCACAACTAAAACCAGAGTTAAACCCTGGACCAGAACCAGAACCAGAACACACTTATAGTTTTAGGTTGTGAACCAACTCATTAGTTTAGAACAATGACTGTGTGAATAAATGACTGTGTGAAGAAATGACAGTCTGAAGAAATGACTGTGTGAATACATGACTGTCTGAAGAAATGACTGTGTGAATACATGACTGTGTGAATACATGACTGTCTGAAGAAATGACTGTGTGAATACATGACTGTGAATACATGACTGTGTCTGAGAAATGACTGTGTGATACATGACTGTCTGAAGAAATGACTGTCTGGCTGTGTGAATACATGACTGTCTGAGAAAGACAGTCTGTGAAGAAATGACTGTGTGAATACATGACTGTCTGAAAGAAATGACTGTGTGAATACATGACTGAAGAAATGACCTGAACAAAATGACTGTGTGAATACATGACTGTCTGAAGAAATGACAGTCTGAACAAATGACTGTGTGAATACATGACTGTCTGAAGAAATGACTGTGTGAAGAAATGACAGTCTGAAGAAATGACTGTGTGAATACATGATAAATACATGAACTGTCTACATGACTGTCTGAAGAATGAACATGACTGTGAATACATGACTACATGACTGTCTGAATGAACTGTGTGAATAAATAAATGTGATATGTGTGTGAATACATGACTGTCTGAAGAAATGACTGTGTGAATACATGACTACATACATGAACTGTGTGAATAAATAAAATGTGTGAATACATGACTGTCTGAAGAAATGACTGTGTGAATACATGACTACATACATGAACTGTGTGAATAAATAAAATGTGTGAATACATGAACTGTCGCTAAATAAAAACCTGAATTTAGACTTTGACTGACGAATAAAGAATCCTTGAATCATGTTAGCTTCATGTTAGCTTCATGTTAGCTTCATAGACAGCTAGTTAACTCATCTGAATAAGTGGCGAGGTAAAATTAACCAAGTGGTAAGTTAGTTAACCTGAACTCAATTACAAGCAAGTTAACACACCTGAACTAGCTAACTGTTTAACTGTTTACTAAAGTTTAAGCTAATACGTTTTTAACATATTCAAGAGCTTCAGCTGACTGTGTGTGTGTGTGTGTGTAGTTAGCACCGCGAGTTAGCATAATGAGTTAGCACATAGCCGCCATGATTTAAAAGAAAAGAAATGCGTTAATTTCAGCAACTCATGTTACTTACACGTTAAACGTGACGTCAGCGGAAGATACTTGTCCTCCTGTCCTCCTGTCCTCCTGTCCGCCACAGAAAACAAAGATGTTATAATGAGGACGAGAAGACTCACTGCACCCATGAGAGCAGAGAAGTTAAGTGTAGGGTTAAAGGTCAAGTCTGTGGCCTGTGTGTGTAATTTCAACAATGAAGTTACTGTGTTTTTTTAATCTTAAATATTATTGTTTTGAACTGTTGTTCTTGAACGTACACTTCAGGATCAAACCCTTCGTCTTCCATTTAAAAGCCAACCTGTTAAACCACTGATCCACAGAGCACACAGACAGCAGATTACAATCCAAAATATAGACTTTAATAATAATAATAATAATAATAATAATACATCGTATTTTTATAGCGCTTTTAATATCATTGTTCACGTGTTTATACTATAATGAACATGAAGAGTCGTCACAGTTAGTGTGTGTGTGTTCAGGGACACCTAGTGGACAGATGCGACATAACACATTATATTTGACACTGAGCGTCACTTCCTGTCATTTGCACAAACAAACTTGAAAATAAATACATGTGTGTCCAAGGTGGGGCCTCAGACTGGGCGGGGCCAAGAGGAGGAGCACAGAGGATAACCAACATACTATCATTTTGGAAGTGCTGAGGTCTCCATGACGTTTAAAATCCATGTTCTAGGGTTTAATCCTCAAATTTAAAATCCATGTTCCAGGGTTTGAAACTCAAATTTAAAATCCATGTTCCAGGGTTTAATCCTCAAATTTAAAATCCTATGTTCCAGGGTTTAATCCTGCATCTCTGTGTTAACTTTTCACTTCCTGATTGATGACTGTCCTGACTCAGGGGCGTGTCCTCATCCTTCCTCCAATCATAAAGCCCTGTAGGATGTTTAACTCCTCCTCCTGTGACTACAAACTCTTCCTCTCTTAGACGTCACACGGCCTCTCGTCCCCGTCCCCGTCCCCGTCCTCGTCCAGTGTCTTCTTGGTGAAAGCTGATGACAGCTCCTGCAGCAGCAGTTCCTGAGACGGAGTGCAGCCTCCCTGCAGCTGCTGCCCCCTTCTGGCCGTTGGGGAACTGCGGCCTGCTTCTCTCTCCAGTGTCTTCGCTGAGCCGCCTTCTGGGTCGGGGATGATCACGTGATCCTCAAGTCCCGCCTCCACAGGTACAAGTCTGAGTGGCGGGTGATCTGGAACCTCGTGAGTCTCTGTGGCGCTGCTGGACAGAAAGCTGGTCTCCAGAGACTTCAGAACCTGAAGCCCGAAGTCCCCGACCTCCTCGTAGAGCGGCTCAGGGAGGTCAGGGTGGTCAGGGAGGTCAGGGAGGTCAGGGAGGTCCGGACGCTCATCCAACGAGTCCTGCTGAACCTTCATTGGCTGAAGACACAGAGACACAAAGACACAGAGACACAAATACACAGAGACACAGAGACACAAATACACAGAGACACAAAAACACAAAAACACAAAGACACAGAGACACAAAGGCACAAAGACACATTAAGACAGAGAAAGTTAGAGTACAATATACAAAGTTAAAGTACACTATACAAAGTTAAAGTACACTATACTCACAAAGTACATGGACAGCGTCCGTCTGTTGTGTAACTTCCTCTTCAGGAAGAGAAAACAGAGAAAGTGATGAATTCTGGGAAAGAGCAGCTGTTTGATGATGTCATCAGAGTAAAGGTGGTCTCACCAGCGTCTGATTGGCCGACAGCATGGTACTGTTACTCTCTCTCTTGTCTCCTCTGATCGGGACGAGCGGCATCGTCCCGAACTTCTGTTTGGAAATGTCGGACGACGAGTGGCGTCGCAGAACCGGAGGACCGGGCTCATCGTTCTGGAAAATACCCAGAATTCTGTGAGTCACACCTGGATCAGAGGGAATTCTGGGATTTGACCTGAAACTGACCTGAGCTTTGAGGAAGCAGGTGGTCCAGTCCCACAGGTCGCCCTCACAGCTGCAGCACAGGAACCTGAGGAGTGAAGCTTTCATCACTACACAGCCAAACACTGCCCCCTACTGACAGAACAGCACACAGTTAACCCAGCTCTGTCTATCTGTGGTCGTCCCCTGGTGTTCCACAAGGAGCCACGCGAGGCCACGGCCTTCTCACATTCTACAGATCTACAGGAACAAGTCCAGGTTCAGGTTCTTCAGGTCTTCTTTGTGATATACGTAGAATCACAGCTAACTCATCACATGACACAACATTGATTATTGATTGACAGGTTTTGACTCACAGCTGGTGTTTGTCTGACATCACAGTGAGGCCCCACCTGCAGGTGCACAGACAGGTCATCAGCTGACGACCTCTGACCTCAACCTCGCCCAATCACACGTTAGATCTCAGGTCAAAAATCACATGGATGATGAAAATGGATTCAGGTCCCTCTTACCTGGTTGGAGCTTTCAGTTTCTTGCGGATGCCGATGTAGACCTTCATGGTCTTCAGAGACCACTCCTTCTCTGGTTTGATGCTCTGAACAAAAACAGCAACAAAGAGAGATATCAGACCTGGTCTGTGGTCTGACGTTCTGGTCTCAGGGCTATGGTTCTGGTCTGATGGACTGACGTTCTGGTCTCTGGTCTAAGGTTCTGGTCTCTGGTCTAAGGTTCTGGTCTCATAGACTGAGGTTTTGGCCTGTTGTCTAAGGTTCTGGTCTCAGTACTAAGGTTCTGGACTGAGGTTCTGGTCTGTGGTCTAAGGTTCTGGACTGAGGTTCTGGTCTGTGGTCTAAGTTTCTGGTCTGATGGACTGAGGTTCTGGTCTGAGGTCTAAGGTTCTGGTCTGGTTACCTTCTTGTCTTTGAGCAGCAGCAGTTTCTGCTCTTTGATCTGGAACGTTCTCTCCTGGAACTTGTTTCCCTGAAGAAACTTCTGAGGCTCCTCCCTACACCAGACCACGCCCACTTTCATGATGTCACTCTTATAGGCTGCAGAGAGAGAGCGAGACATTCAATTGTCTGTCTGCTCATCACTGATCACTGATGTTATTGATCACAGGTGATCGTACAGGTGAGAATGTTGATTCCTTCTCCAATAGGAACTTTCTTCACCACCAGGTAGGCGGAGCTTGGGTCAGCCATTTTACACCACTGCAGAGCCTGCTCCAGGACCTTCTCTTTAGGATGTAAAGGACGCTCTGTCAGAGGGAGAGAGAGACGGGTGTGTCAGAGAGACAAACAGACAGGTGTGTCAGAGAGACAGACAGGTGTCTCTGTCTCACCCAGCTGTCCATCTTCAATGGCCTCAAACGTCATCCAGATGTCTTTGTCTCCAGCAGGGACGTTCCTCATGTAAAGAACCTGATTGGTCAGTTCTTCAGCACACATGGTGGGGGACACCTGCAGGGGTCAGAGGTCATAGCTCACACCTGAACATGCTCCTCCTTCAGTAACCATGGTAACGATACTAGCCTCGCTAACAGACTCACCTTCAGTGTGATGCAACAATCTGGAATCTTCATTTCCAGATAAACTTCGATGATCAGATCTCCAGCCTGAGACAACTGCACACACACTCCATCGATCAGTGATCGATCAGTGATCGATCAGTGATCGATCAGTGTCTGTATTGATGGTTACCTGCGTGTCCTTCCATGTGGTGATGAGGCTGATTTCCAGCTCGATCTGAGTCTGATGCTCCTCATCGATCTGAAACAAGTCGATACCACCTGAGCCTTTTTATGAATAACACACAGGAAGTGTGGGCGTGGTTACAGGTTACCAGGTTACCCGGTTACCTGGGAGATGTACTCACATCGAAGACGTACAGGTAGTTGTCGATCAGATCCTCGACGATCTTCACCTCATGTTCTCCTTTGCCGTCCGTCTGGAAGAGACTGGGAGCGAAGAGCAGCGACAGGTTCTTGGTGCACATCTGGTTCAGGTCTGCACATTTCTGCACCCTGACAACGACAAACAACAGCCGTTACTATGACAACCGCTGCTGCTGCTGTGAGCATCCACAGGTCTGTGGGTGTGGCCTCACCTGAACAGGTGACCCACGAGAGCAGTCAGAGTCGTCCTGTTGACTCGAGGAAGACTTCGGATTATTTCCTTGTAACGGTCCAACCTGTGAACCTTCTGAGGGGTCTCTGCAGATTACAAGTTATTCTCCTAGAGATCTTTATTCTTATCAACATCATTATTACTATCATCATCATCATCATCATTATTATCATTATTATTGTTATTATTATTATTATTATTACTATCATCATCATGATTATTATTATTATTATTATTGTTATCATCTTTATAGATAGCATGCATCAAATAATAAGAACAAGTGTGGACCGAGGACAGAACCCAGAGGAACGCCACAGCTTCATATATATGCAGATGATACAGTTTTTCACATCATCCCTTCAAAGAGGTCATAGCCCGGAATCTGTGTGTGTGTCTGCGTCATGACCTCGTTTATCAAGCTCTCAAAGTCCAGAACAATCCGTTCAGACACTGCTGAGAGCGCAGGTTTGATGGTTTTCCTGAGCTCTACGAAGCGGGACGGCACTTCTGTCGACTAGTTACGTCACTGGTGAATTTCACCACTCCTCTAAACAGCAGCGCCTCCTAGTCCGGGCACTCGAGTCCGGGCACATCCGGTGACATACTTTCAACCATAGAAGAAGAAGAACTACTCTGGTTGTAGCTGCTACAACCAGCGCTCTAGTTGTAGATGAAGTGATCTTCTTCTTCTTCTTCTTCTTCTTCTATATAAAGCAGGACACAGCACCAAACTTCATACGGAAATACATATATAACTGTCGATGTGTGCTTGTTTTGTCGTTTAGCATGAGACACGAGGAGCTTTTTGACCATAAAACCACTTCATGTTTCTAAGTACACCTCCTGATCTCACACTCAGACTCAGACTCACTAGCAGCCTGCTGCCACAGTGGGTGGAGGTCGGCCATGAAGATAGGGTCGTCGATCTCTCTGAAGAACCTCTTCAGGACGTCCGTCACGTCCTCGATGAAGTGGTCTCCGATCCGCAGTTTGACGTTGCGAGCGTCTTTGCGAAACTCGTCCATCAGCAGTTTGATCCTGGACTTGGCCCCGTTCTTCCTGTAGATCCCTTCATGACCCAGACCTGTGGAAGAACCAGGACCAGGACTCAGCAACATAAAGCATGGGAGGTGTGCGGTCCTCGGGCTGGTCTTCCTCACCATACTGCGTGATGAAGGACATGCAGCTGTCCACGATGATGGGGATGTCGTTCCTGCTCAGCTGTTGCTCCCTCAGCGTGTTTCCTTTCCCGCCGGCTGCTCGCTGGATGTCCGAGTACCACAGAGTGAAGTCTGCGCGGCCGACGCCCTGCAGGTGGAGCGTCCTGACGGAAAGACCACACCAAACCATGAAGACAAGCAAAAGAAGAAGACCAGCGCTGGACAGACTCTTGTCCTCTCACCTTCCTTTCTCCACCAACACCAGGACGTCCTTCTTCTCATGGTTCTCCATCTCTGATGCAATACCTGCAACACAAACACACCCACGTTCATCTAGACCAAAACCAGTACCAGGACAAGAACCTGGACCTGGATCAGTACTGGGACTGTGTGGGACACTGACTCAGCTCCTGCAGGCGGTTCAGGTTGATGATGTCTTCTGCCACGCCGTCGGTTTGAGGACAGATGAAGAGGTTGGACTTCTGCAGGACAAAGTAGGCGTCCTTCCACTGCTGAGGGTCCAGCATGGCCCGGTACCGCAGGAGTCCGACCCGCTCGAACTCCCGGGTCAGCAGACAGTGACAGCTGAGAGGTGTCGCCGCCTGGTGGTCAGACAACGACGAGACTTTGTTTAATGTGAAAGAATAAGAACGGTTGATGTGAGACGTGTGAGTCTCACCGTCCCGACGGCTCTGGTCCAGCGCTGCAGAGCGTCCGCCGTCTCCACGCCGAACTGCTGCACCTTCTCGGACTTCAGATACAGTTCAAAGGTGTAACGGAACCTGTGGGGGAGGAGCCTGTTACCTCACGAATAACTGATGAAACAATGCAGTGAAGCACATTAGCTCCGCCTTCACCTGTCGATGAATCCGTTGTTGTTGTTGTTGTTGGCGGCGTCGGGTCGACTGACGCCCAAACACACGATGTCTTTGGCGTCGATGTGAGCGCAGGGATCAGCTGATCGCTCCGACTCGTACAGAAGCAGCGCGCGATCCACCGAGCACCAGAACTTCTGAAAGTCTGAGAGGAGACGCGTTCTTCAGACCTCGTCCACTCAAAGAGGACCACGTCTGACTCACGAGGCCTTTAAAGACCTCGTCTTACCGGATCTGCTTTTCCTGCTCAGTGTTCCTCTGCCGACCGAACCAGATTTAAACAGGAACCCAGAGTGAAGGACAGGCTGCATGATCTCATCATACACACCAGGGTCTGAGGACACACACACACACACACACACACAGAGACACACACACACACACAAACACACACACACACACACACACACACACTCACACAGAGACACAGAGACACAGACACACACACACACACACACAGACAGACAGGACTCTGCATTGATGTCCATTCATTTAAAAAGACTAAACAAAGTCTCATCACTAGCCTTCACCATAACCAGTTAACGACTAACACTAACCATAACCATAACCAGTTAACGACTAATACTAACCCTTACCCATAACCAGTTAACGAACACTAACATAACCATAACCAGTTAACGACTAACACTAACCATAACCAGTTAACGTTAACGACTAATACTAACCTTCACCATAACCACAATTCAAATCTTATTCCTAAACTAAACCACTTCCTCATAAATGAGGTTCTGCCTCATGAGGACCAGGTTTTGGTCTCTACTGGTCCCGACAAGGTCAGTGTTTATAACAGAACACACACACACACACACTATGCTAACATGCTAACAGTGGAGTTCAGACCTGATGCAGTGCAGTGATCCAACACCTGGTGGTGCTGTTGGGTGGAGTCAAAGTCGTTGGTGAGACGAGCTGACTCCGCCTCCGAGAAAATGTGAGTGACAGTTTTCAGAAGCGTCTGTTCAGAAACGGCCGAACACAACACCTGTGTGGAAACACGCGTGTTACTGTGCGTCACATGACCGCTGTGATGTCATCGCTGCTGTGGACCTATCAGACCTTGAGCAGCTGTTCCTGGCTGCTGAACGCAGGGTGAGGGAGGCGGAGCCTTCCCTCTCTGTACTTCTGTGTGATGAACTCCCGCCGCTGTTCAGGCGACGCGTCGCAGTCCAGCTCGTCTGAGGGCGACAGACGCGGCGCCCAGAAGTCGTTGGCCCGGTCGTTACCGAGCATGATGAACAGCTGGAAATCATCCATTCATTTATGAGCATTACCATCTGTTGTTTACACAAACAGGATGTGAAAGTAAACAGGAAGTTACAGGTGGACACTCAGCTGTTCTCGTCTCACCTGGACAATCTCGTTACTCCACACACTGGTGTCCAACTTCAGACTCTGGACTTTAGAGACCATCGTCCCCAGACTTCTGTGCTGTCCTGAGACACACACACACACACACAGTCAGTTTCTTCTCTTAAAGCAGTAGATTTTAGAAGAATAGACCGACTGCCAAATAATGAGCTGTCCTATTCATCAATTAAGATACCGACTGCCAAATAATGAGCTGTCCTATTCATCAATGAAGAGACCGGCTGCCAAATAATGAGCTGTAGAAGAAGAACAGCTTGTACGATAGATGTCACTGTTAAAACGTTGCAGTCCATTAGGTGGCGCACATTCTTGAGCTGCTACTTGATGGTAACAGGAAGTACAAGAACACGTCCCTACCTGATTTAAAACAACCTTATTGCACCACCTACTGGACTGGCTGGAAGAACATTGAGTCATTGATTGACAAGGAGGAGACATGACTGACCCATGACCTTTGACCCGGTCCTACCTGCACAGTTCTTGCAGATGACCACACACAGGTTGATGGATGCCCAGTCCGGGTTCGGGGCCTTACAGTCGGCGCAGGTCCGGTTTGATCGGTTGGACCAGATCTTCTCGGCCACCTCGTAGTCAGACAGCGTCTCTGCGATGGACTCCTGCAGTGCCTCCATCCAGTCCCGCTTCTCACGATCCGACTCCGCCGTGAAGCTGAGGGGGTGGGACGGAGCGTGAGTGCGTGGTTTAAGCCATTTAACGACACACAGGTCAGTGTTTGTTACCTGAAGCTTTTGAACGGCGTGATGAGGTCAAAGCTCTTGTGTTTTCCGTCTCTGATGGTGGAACCGCGAGCCTCGATCACCGTGATTCCTATTCCGTTACGAAAACACTACAGTAGCACAAACAAAGAGTCATGACGTGCTAATGCTCCTGGTGGCTCATAAAACCCACTCCCGTCTCACCTGCTCGCTCTTGTGAATCCATATCTGGTCCGTGTTTACGGCGACGTAGACTTTGGACTTGGTTCCCTTCAGCTCGAGGGCGCCGTGTTTCTGACAGTGAGACCCGGGACCGAAACGCCGGCGTCCGAACACCTGCTGATCCCTGACGTGTTCCTGCAGAGTGGAGACCCAGCGGCGCCGCAGCACTGAAACCACACAGCAGACCCGTTCAGTGGAGCCCGATCACATGACCTGCTGGGCAGGGGACCAGGATCATGTGACTGATGACGTCATTTACCTTCATTTTCAGCCCGGAACACAAAGATCCGCTGACTCGTCACTATTTCAAACTTGTTGTCTTTGGAGGGGCGGGACATCTGGATGGCAGCCAATGGGATGACTCCTTTAGGATAAACATCCTGAAACACGGGAAAGGAAAAAAGTCAACTTTATAAACATCAATATGAATCAAATCTGTATTCAACGGTTGAATTACAAACTTAATCACCTTCTCGCTGCCAAAGTACATTAGGTTTTTCCCGTCAAACTTCACCAAGCGTTTCTGAAAAACATAGTTTCTGAAAAACAAAGACCATCAGAGTCAACGAGGGAGTCAACGAGGGAGTCAACAAGAGAGTCAACCAGGGAGTCAACGAACCAACGAGAGAGTCAACGAGAGCGTCAACGAATCAACCAGGGAGTCAACGAATCAAACGAGAGTCAATCAACTAGGGGAGTGTCAACGAGAGTCAACGAATCAACGAGAGAGTCAACAAATCAACGAGGGAGTCAACGAGAGAGTCAACAACGAGGGAGTCAACGAGAGAGTCAATAAATCAACGAGGGAGTCAACGAGAGAGTCAATAAATCAATGAGGGAGTCAACGAGAGAATTATAAGAAGTGAAGACAAACACAAACCCAGTGAAGGATGAAAAGGAAGAGAAGAAGGTGACGAAACAGAGGAAGCTTCTGAGGAGGGAGGAGACAGAGGGAGGAGCAGAGAGGAGGAGATGCAGCAAGAGAGGAGTCCTGATAAATACACACTCACACACGCATAGACACACACACACACACACACACACACACGTGTCACTGATGTAACTTCCTAAAACAAAACTTCAAGAAAATGGGCGGAGTTTAACATCAAGTCCATTAAAACAGTTCAATGACAACTCAAAACCGTTCAAGGATGAATTAAAACTGTTTCAAGGACCACTAAAACTGTTTCAAGGAGTCAACGACAAAGAGAGTCAATGAGGGAGTCAACGAGAGAGTTCAAGAGGGAGTCAACGAGAGAGTCAATTCAACGAAGTCTGTTTCAAGTGAAGGATGAAAAGGAAGAGAAGAAGGTGACGAAACAGAGGAAGCTTCTGAGGAGGGAGGAGACAGAGGGAGGAGCAGAGAGGAGGAGATGCAGCAAGAGAGGAGTCCTGATAAATACACACTCACACACGCATAGACACACACACACACACACACACACACACGTGTCACTGATGTAACTTCCTAAAACAAAACTTCAAGAAAATGGGCGGAGTTTAACATCAAGTCCATTAAAACAGTTCAATGACAACTCAAAACCGTTCAAGGATGAATTAAAACTGTTTCAAGGACCACTAAAACTGTTTCAAGGACCACAAAAACTGTTTCAAGCACCATTAAAACTGTTTCAAGGACCACAAAAACTGTTTCAAGCACCATTAAAAACTGTTCAAGGATGAATTAAAGACCACTAAAACTGTTTCAAAGACCACTAAACAAGAAGCAGGTGTTAAAATGAAACACACCCTTGTGGAGACAGTTTGTCCAGCCAGCCACTGATGATGGGCGGGGCTCTCTCGGTCAGGGAGGTGTAGCTGGCATATGGGGAAATGGTCAAGTCGTCGTCCGTCTCGTGGGGGGGCAGGGACAGTCCGCGTAGAGGGGACGGGGCTTCGCCAACGGTGCTGTAGCCCTGAGAATCTCCAGAGTGAAGAGCCTGAGACAGACGCTTTGTCCACGACAACTTCTGTCTGAAGACAAAGAAGGAGACAGACAGAGCGAAGACAAAGACAGAGACGGGGCGAAGACAAAGAAGGACACAGAGACGGGGACGAAGACAAAGAAGGACACAGGCGGAGCAAAGACAAAGACAGAGACGGGCAAAGACAAAGAAGGAAACAGAGACGGGGACGAAGACAAAGGAGGAGACAGTGTGGACATTATTATAAGTATACATAACTAAAAGCTCAAATGTATACCATGGTTACTTTTTACCCATGATCCTCTGCGTCTTTCCACTCTTCCTTCCTCATGTCTCTTGTTTCCACTCCTCTTCTGTCAATCTGGAGATTAAAACAATCTTTCTGTTAATTACAGGTGCAGAGTTAATCCTGTGGGATTATAATCCAACATGTCTGACCTCAGAGACGTTTCTTCTGCTGTGGAAAACTGTCTCACAGTATGGACTGATGTCCTCTTCAGGGTCTTCAGGGTCATCAGTGGACACTGAGGACACAGAGACACTTCAGAGACACCTCAGAGGACACAGAGACACTTCAGAGACACCTCAGAGGACACAGAGACACTTCAGAGGACACGTGTGTGTGTGTGTGTTCACCTCTGGTTGATCCTGAAGAATTGTTACTTAAATTGCTGCAACTGAAAAAAACAGACATAAGAAAAAAAAAAGTCAAAGCTCCGCCCCCAAAACACTGAAAGTTCTGTTTCTTTGGTTTGTTCAATCAACTCATGTGTAGAGATGCTGAGTCATGTGTAGAGACGCTGAGTCATGTGTAGAGATGATGAGTCATGTGTAGAGACGCTGAATCATGTGTAGAGAGAGAGATGATGAGTCATGTGTAGAGATGCTGAGTCATGTGTAGAGACGCTGAGTCATGTGTAGAGATGATGAGTCATGTGAGAATCATGTGTAGAGATGCTGATCATGAGTCATGTAGAGATGAGTCATGTAGAGATGATGAGTCATGTGTAGAGATGCTGAGTCATGTGTAGAGACGCTGAGTCATGTAGAGATGATGAGTCATGTAGATGATGAGTCATGTGTAGAGATGATGAGTCATGTGTGATGAGTGAGTGATGAAGAGACGCTGAGTCATGTGTAGAGATGATGAGTCATGTGTAGAGACGCTGAGTCATGTGTAGAGATGCTGAGTCATGTGTAGATGATGCTGAGTCAGATGATGAGTCATGTGTATGAGTCATGTGTAGAGATGATGAGTCATGTGTAGAGATGAGTCATGTGTAGAGATGATGAGTCATGTGTAGAGGCATGTAGTCATGTGTAGAGATGATGAGTCATGATGAGTCATGTGTAGAGACGATGAGTCATGTGTGAGATGATGAGTCATGTGTAGAGATGAGTCATGTGTAGAGATGATGAGTCATGTAGAGAGCTGAGTCATGTGTAGAGATGCTGAGTCATGTGTAGAGATGATGAGTCATGTAGTAGAGACACTGAGTCATGTGTAGAGACGATGAGTCATGTTGAGTCATCATGTGTAGAGATGAGTCATGTGTAGAGATCATGTGTGTAGAGACTGAGTCATGTGTGAGAGACGAGAGTCATGTGTAGAGATGATGAGTCATGTCATGAGTGAGAGATGAGTCATGTGTAGAGACGCTGAGAGACACTGAGTCATGTGTAGAGACGCTGAGTCATGTGTAGAGACGATGAGTCATGTGTAGAGATGATGAGTCATGTGTAGAGACGCTGAGTCATGTGTAGAGATGCTGACTCATGTGTAGAGATGCTGACTCATGTTTATTCCTGCTGATCATTAACTAATCAAACACCTGTTCCTCTCAGAAGTTTGTCTGGGCGGAGTCTGAGGAGCTGACAGATGGCTGCAGTGACTTCTCTCTCCACCGGGGGCAGTAGATCCAGGTAAGGTGCCCCAGTAGATGTCATTTGAGACCATCTCCATCCCTGTGGATCCAGAGTGTCCGCTGCTCTCAACACTTCCAGGACCAGAAGTCAACAAAGTCTTGTTCTGCTCCGTCTGCACAGGTGGAGAAGAAGAGGGCGGAGCCTCCTGGTGGACTGAGGGAGGAACTAAGCGGTTCATACGCGGGGGAACAGGTGGCAACGACCCGCCGGTGTCTGATAGAGACAAACTTCGAGTGGGCCTCGACCTCTCTGGTCGGCTCCACCTCCTGTGGGGTGTGGTCAGTTTGTCATTGAGATCAGAGGTCAACTTGTTGCCAGGAGTGGGCGTGTCCCTGGAGGTGAGACTCTCCAACATGGTGAAACATATGGACTCCTGGGAGAGCCTGCGGGGTGGGGGCGGGGCCGGGTCAGGGGTGGGACTGAAGTGGACGGGTGCAGTCCTGCGCCGGTTGAAGACAGTCCTGGGTTTGGGGACCGGCTTCACCGCAGCTCTGCTGGACTCTGAGTTTGTCAACATGGCGGCGAGGTTTGGCTCAGAACTATTCCTCAAAACCTCAAAGTTCACAGGTCCTGTAGAGCGGCGGTGAGGGGCGGAGCCACAAACACGCTCTGATGAAGACGCAGACTGACAGCGGTCACGTGGCAGATCAGACGCCGCTCTCTGATTGGATGTTTGTGCCTGTGACTTCTGAATGTGACTGACCAGGCGCAGGATTCTCTTCCTGTGTCCAGTGGCGGTCACGCCCAGACTGACCAGAGCATCATGGTCCAGGTGAGTGAAGTCCTGAGCCAATAGCAGAGCAGCTCTACGGAAGGTGTCCAGGTACCTGCAGCCAATAGACATGAAGAAGAACTGTAACCATCTTCATCAACATTTTAACATCGTCATCATCATCACCATCATCATCATCACCACCATCATCACCACCACCATCATCATCATCATCATCATCATCACCACCACCATCACCACCATCATCATCATCTTCACTATCATCATCACCATCATCATCATCATCATCATCATCACCACCACCATCACCATCATCATCATCTTCACTATCATCATCACCACCATCATCATCATCATCACTATCATCATCATCATCATCATGGCCCCGCCCACTCACCTCTCCAGATGAATCGCAGCCAGAAGAGTCTCAACTGGCGTGCTTCCATCCAGCGTTGCCATGACGACCAACATGAAGTCTGGATCTGATGTCACCTCCACATCCAGGAAACATGGCAGCCATCACTGAGCTACAGACAGGTGTCCATCTGAGAGGGGGCGGAGTCAAGAACATGAGACACACACACACCATGTGTCATGTGATGGTATTTGTTTTTACATGTACTGAAAAAAGTGGGTGGAGCTTTCAGAAGGCATGCGTGTGTGTGCGAGAGCGTGTGTGTGTGTGTGTGTGTGTGTGTGTGTGTGTGTCACAACGACAGTGTGTTTAGTTATAGTTTTAAACTATAAATACATGAAGAAGATGATGACACACACACACACACACACACACACACACACAGAGGTCAGCAGCTTCCAGTGTGAAGACAAAGGCTGAACAGGAAGTGACTCACAGCTGCATCCTCCTCCTCACTTCAGCCTCCAGAGGAAACAACTTCTGTTCTGACATGAGACCAGCTACTGGTCCAGGACTCAGTATTTTAAACTGTCCCTGAGCTCCGCCCACTTTCCTGACACACAGGTAAAGAATTACACTGAGGGCGGTGACAACACTCAGAGAGAAAAACCGGAGGACCGGGTTTTCATGGAGACAGGAAGAGACGAGAGGAAACAGACACTCCTGTTCTACTTCCTCCCACTCACTCACACACACACGCACACACACACATGCACACGCATGCACACGCACACACACACACACACACACACACACACACACATCATCAAACCTCATAGGGTGTTTTAAGAACACAATCACGTCTTTATCTCACTGTTAGACACACGTTTATGAAGCACTCACTCTCTCACACCAAAGTCACAGACCAAACTGTGATTTTGGCTGCGGGGACACAGGAGCTGCTGCCCTCTGCTGCCTCGTGTGGTCACTTTATGTCACTGAGTCTAAATTAAATATTTTAAGAGCTGAATTTCACAAAATAAGACAGGCAGCAGTGTGTGTGTGTGTGTGTGTGTGTGAGTGATGTCTCGATGAGGTTTGGTGTAGGAGACGTGATCATGTTCTTGAGTCTTTAGTGGATACAACATGATCTTCCTCGTGTCTCTGTGTCAGGCTGGTTCTAAGCAGCAGGGGGCGCTCACAGTGCAGTCTCCTCTAACTGTGTCAGGACCTCGTACGAGTGAAAGATGCCTTTAAAGTGAGTGACTGTCCGAGTCTGAGTGTGACCTTCATTTACCACCTCCGAGGGGTAAAGGAAGAACAAATAAAATGGGGTGTAACAACAGTGAAGCTCTGTGATGAACAGAAGAATGATTGTTCCTGAGCTGTGACTGGAACACACACACACACACACACACACAGAGGGAGAGAGCAGGGAATTGTGGGTAACATGGTGGATGTGAAGGTGTGAGCAGTTAGGACAGTGGACATCTTTCTGTCCTCACTGGACAGGAGGACATTCACTTTGTGCTGAATTTGAGCCGTAAGCAGCTCAGTCACATGACCACAACAAATAAACAGATTTATAACACACACACACACACACACACACACACAGTGAAATCACAGTGAAATCACAGTGACGTCGCACTAAAATCACAGTGACACAGTGACATCGGTGACATCACAGTCACAGTGACATCGACATCGCAGTGAGTGACATCACAGTGACATCACACATCATCACAGTGACATCACAGTGACATCACAGTGACATCACAGTGACATCGCAGTGAAATCACAGTGACATCACACTAAAATCACAGTGAAATCACAGTGACATCACAGTCGACACAGTGACATCACACAGTGACGTCACAGTGACATCACAGTGACATCACAGTGACATGTGAAATCACAGTGACATCACAGTGACAGTGACATCACAGTGAAATCAGTGGGTGAAATCAGTGACATCACAGTGAAATCAGTGACATCGCAGTGGGTTTTTTCTGACGTTTTGCTTCTTACATGAACTTGAGTTTCCTTTTAACAGGATGTTTGTGTTAAATGTGAACGCCCAGTTTCCCGCTGTCTGTCTCTGACTGTCTGTCTGTCTGTCTCTGACTGTCTGTCTGTCTGTCTGTCTGTCTCTGACTGTCTGTCTGTCTCTGTCTGTCTGTCTGTCTCTGACTGTCTGTCGGAAGCAGCGAATGTTGCTAATGTTGCTAATGCGTCACAGAGGCGGAGTCAGCTGTGATTTGTTTTGGTGAAAAAGTTGAACATGACGTAACTTTAACAATAAAGTGCAGGAAACGACCTGTGACGTTTACACTGAAGCATGACGTCACACACAATGTTTCCATTTTAACACCTGCAGCACTCATCACCTGAGAACACAGTGCATGCTGGGAAGTTACACTGCCAAGAGTGGGTGACAGTTTCACAGCACAGACATGAACCCAGACCTGAACCAAGACCCTCTGAGTCCACAACTGCGTGACTTGTCCCCTCCCCGTCCACTTGTCCTACTGTTTGATTCACTTCGCGTCAGTTGACATAGAAAGTCAAAGCCGCTGAACCAGAACCAGAACTAGCTGCTTCCTGCGGGACTCACTCACATAAGTCCTGCTCCCGGTTTAAAGTGTCTCACCTCTGATCCGGTCTCGGTTCTGGGTCCTGGTTAGTATCCGGGTCTGTGAGGTCGCTGCAGGTCTCTGTGGTCTGGTCCGCGTCCTGGTCTGTGGTTGCTGTGTCCTGAACAGATCTGAATCCTGAACGAGTCTCTGACGGACTCGCGGGCTCAGGGAGGAGAAACTGTGAGCGAGAGTCAATTTACACACGTGACCCACCACACGACTTCCGGTTAAAACTTCAAAAAAATAAAATGGTGGAGACAGAAGAAGACTACTTCCGGCTCTTGTTTCCAAAATAAGATCCACATCGATAAATAACATCTGGAAAAAGTGAAATAAAACAGAACAGACCATAATAATAATAATGATAATAACCCCCAGGTGACCTGAAAACCTGGACCAGGACCAGAATGTAAGTGGGTGTGGGTCCAGTGTTTAGTTGAGGACGTCTTCTGTGGACACGTCCTGTCCACAGAGCACAGTTTCCTCCTCGCTGCCTCAACAACAATCAACATTCTGCAGACAGGAAACAGGAAGTGTGTGAAACAATAAAACACCGTGGTGAGGATCCGGTCTGCAGCTGCAGGAGGACGAGGTCACATGACCTTTGTTATCACAGCAGGAAGACGCTGTGCGTGTGCGTGTGTGAGACTGTGTGTGTGTGTGTGTGTGGATCAGGTGAGACTACAGTGGCGCCACCGTGTGGACTGAAGCAAGAACAACATTCATCTAAAAGGTCAGAACCTGACGATGATGTCAGAGGTCAAGTGACGGACATTTTCAAATTAGACCTGGACCAGGACCAGGACCAGGACCAGGATCTTTACATTTCTGCACGGTCAGTCACAAAATGACAAAATTCAAAACCAACTTTATTGATTAAGAGACCTCAAACAGCAGATCAATCTGTGCCTGTTCTTCCCTCTTTGTCCACTAGGCAGCGCCCCACACACACACACACACACACTAACAGTGACATCACCATCATTTCAAACACTTTATTTTGATTTGTCCAAACAAACACACACACACAGAGAGAGAGAGAGGGAGAGAGAGAGGGAGAGAGAGAGAGGACGTTGACGTTAAGTGTCTTCGTCGTCGCTCTGATGCGTCCTCTCCTCGCTGACGTTGCTCTCGTCGATGTTCTCCAGTGAGGCTGCTCGCTGCAGCGTCAGCTCCGACGCGCTGATGCACGGCAGACAGTTCTGTTCCGGAAACATCCACGGCTTCAGCCCCGGGTCATGTCTGCGCTTCCACTCTGGATACTTCAGGGACGCTTTGTAGATCTTCCTCATCGCCTGAGGACACACACAGACACGGTGAGACACAGTGAGACACACACAGTGAGACACAAAGAGACAGAGAGACATGTCCTTTGTGGACGTTTTTACCTTTGGAGCCACAAACTGAGAGACTCGGTTGACGACCCACTTTGGTAAAGAACCTGGAGACACAGAGGACGCTACTGTCTTTGTGGGGACATTATCAGTCAGGTTTTAGGTTAAACCATCGCACAGAAACAGCACTAGTTAGGGTTAGTAACTCAGATAATGGTCTAGTTTCTTTACTACTGTTAGATCTTAGTGCTGCATTTGACACCATTGATCATGATGTTCTACTGCAGAGACTGGAGCAGACTCTTGGTATCACAGGTGCTGCCCCCTGCTGGTTTAAGTCAGTGTGTTCATATCAATGATAAAGCCTCATTACAAACTAAAGTTTATACTTTTTACCTTATATATGCTTCCTCTAGGGAACATTATTAGGAAGCACAACATACACTTTCATTGTTATGCAGATGACACACAGCTATATCTATCGATGAGGCCGGATGAAATAAATCAGGTTGTTCAAGTCCAGGACTTAATGTCTCAGAGACATTAAGTCCTGGATGACCTGTAACTTTCTACTTTTAAACTTTTATACTCGGCCCTAAACACCTCAGAGAAAAACTCTCTGATCACATTGTCACTTTAGATGACATCACCCTGGCTTCCAGTTCCACTGTGAGGAACCTTGGAGTTACTTTTGACCAGGAAATGTCTTTTGATTCACACATAAAACTCATTTCCAGAACAGCCTTCTACCACCTGCGGAACATTATGAACATTACAAACATTCTGTCTTTACAGGATGCTGAAAAACTAGTTCATGCTTTTGTTAATCTAGATTAGATTACTGTAACTCCTTATTATCAGGATGTTCTAACAAGTCTGTTAGAATCCTTCAGTTCATTCAAAATGCTGCAGCACGAGTTCTGACAGGAACTAGAAAGAGAGACCACATAACTCCAGTGTTAGCTTCTCTACACTGGCTCCACCCACAGTTTAGAATTCAATTTAAAATCCTCCTCCTCACGTACAAAGCACTTAACGGTCACGCCCCTTCATACCTGAAAGACCTAGTCTTACCTTATCAACCTAACAGACCACTTAGGTCCCAAAATACAGGTTTACTTGTGGTTCCCAGGGTCTGTAAGAGTAGAATGGGAGGCGGAGCCTTCAGTTACCAGGCTCCTCCTCTCCTGTGGAACCAGCTTCCAATGACAGTTGGGGAGGCGGAGCCTCTCTCTGTATTTAAAGTTAGACTTAAAACTTTCCTTTTAGATAAAGCTTGTAGTTAGAGCTCTTAGTTATGCTGCTATAGAACTAGACTGCTGGGGGATTTTCCTGTGGTGCACACACATTCACTCTCTCACACTCAGGGTATGATTATGACTTTTTATATGTCATTAACCTTGTCTCTCTCCTGTCTCTCTCTGTCTCTCTCTGTCTCTACCTCCTCTCCCTCTTGTCCTTTCTGTCCCCCTCCTCTCCTGTGTCCATCATTTTTCGGTGGAGGCAGATGCTGCACATGTGTGAGTCTGGTTCTGTCACTGATGCCTAGTGTTTGCTCATTGTGTGACTGTTGTGTTTCTCTGCTCTCTACTGTTGTCTATGTACTGACCTGAGATCATGTATGTGATGATTGAATTATCTGTAAGACAGGATGTGTGTGTGTGTGTGTGTGTGTGTGTGTGTGACTCACCTCTAGGGTCCACCTGGGTCAGGTAGTAGAGGGTGGAACAGTTGGCTCCGTTGGACTGGATCAGATATCCAGTCAACAGAGACACAGCTCGGACATAGTCCTTCTTAGGTGGATGTTGCTGTGTGTACACACACACACACACACACACACACACACACACACACACACACACGTCCTTTAACGTCCTAAAATGTCTCCGTTTAGTCATTTTACCACAAAACAACAGCACAGTCGCCCTCTGGTGGCCACTTCCAGGTTGGACTACGTCCACTTTCTATAACTGAAGAGGACACAGACACCTGGACAGAAATGGACAGTTGTGTGGACAAACAGGAAGTGGAAGCGTCCTCACCGGGTGTTTGACGGAGTAGTTAATGATGAGGTAATCACTGCCGAGAGGAAGCCACGACCTCATGGTCACAAAGTCTCTGTTCTTCAGAGGAGACGGACATTTCCCTGGACACAGAGACAGAGACACAGGTGAGACAGAGTCTTTCATCCTGGTCGCATTGTCCTCATTGTCCTCACTGACAGGAATAATATCCTACGTCCGCGTTCACCGTCAGTCGACCGATGTCGTACGTCTCGATCATGTTTGTGTCCCACTTCCTGCGGTAGCTGGTGTCATGGAGGACATCGTACAGTGTCTCTGCCTTCACGTCCTTACACACGATCCTCATCTGTCACACGGGAGACAGAGACAGACAGACAGACAGACAGAGAGAGAGAGAGAGAGACACAGACAGAGACAGAGAGACGCGGGGTCACACCCTGGTCAGTCCATCACAGGGACACAGAGACAAACAACCATTCACTCTAACACCTATGGTCAGTTTACTTAATCCTAATCCTAATCCTCATACTGCAGGTTTTTGGACTGTGAGAGAAAACACGCACACACACACCTGTGCGTGTGCGTGTGTGTGTGTGTGTGCGCATGGGTGGATGTGTGTGTGTGTGTGTGTGTGTGTGTGTCATGTTACTGGAAGACGACATGTCTTTTTTTCCATGTAACTCAATCAGCAGGACTGAATCATTCATGAGGACTTTGTCTGTCCATCAGTGTCCAACATCCATCCTGACATCAGTTTGTCTTTGTGGAGATGGAGACGTCCACCTGTGACTCTTTGAAACATAGATTTTACAAGACACAGAGGGACATATTTTTACATGAGACAAAGTCAGTGGCTCTTATTTTGAAAGCCAGGTTGTCAGGAAGTGGTTCTATGTAATATTTTACTGTATAATAAAAAGTATATTATATTGCATAATATGTAATAAATGTTAATTTCCCCGAAGGAACCTCCCAAAGGGATTAATAAAGTCGTCTGTCTGGCTGTCTGTGTCATAATATATAACATATCTGTTTGTTTGTATCTCTTAGTTAAGGTGCTATAGACCGAGACTGCACCCTCTCACCCTCACCCTCAGTCTCTGTGTGTGTGTGTGTGTGTGCCCTCTGTCCCCACTCTCCTTTCACCACAACCTGTCCAGGCAGATGCTGCACATGTTTGGTTGTGGTTCTGTCAGTGATTCTTCTCCACTGCCCCTAGTGTTCATTGTGTGAATTCTTGTTTCTCAGCTCTGTGATGTTGTGTGTCTCTGTGATGTTGTGTGTCTGTGATGTTGTGTGTCTCTGTGATGTTGTGTGTGTCTGTGATGTTGTGTGTGTGTGTCTCTGTGATGTTGTGTGTGTCTCTGTGATGTTGTGTGTCTCTGTGATGTTTGTGTGTCTCTGTGATGTCTCTGTGATGTTGTGTGTGTCTGTGATGTTGTGTGTGTCTGTGATGTTGTGTGTGTCTGTGATGTTGTATGTGTCTGTGATGTTGTGTGTCTCAGTGATGTTGTGTGTCAGTGTGTGTCTCAGTGTGTCAGTGTGTAGCTGACCTTGAGTTTCTGGACGCTCCTGCTCTCCTGCTCATGACACCACACGGTCACTCCTCCCTTGTTGTAGCGACTCGTCCAAGCGTCCGAGGACAAACACTGATCTTTGAACGAGGAAAAGTCAGAGTCGTCCGGGATTTGAACCGGCATCTTCCAGGACTGACAGACGTGTCCCAGAGACGAAGACGAGTAACGGAGCCTCAGATCAGTGTGACCCCCACCATCAGCAGCAGCGGCTGACCCCTGACACACACACACACACACACACACACACACAGAAGTGTCTGAACACAGCAGAGACAGCAGAGAGGTCTCACTCTGATACAAACTCCAGGAACCACCGATGAGAGCTGCTGCTCTGACACAACACACATCGACAACACACAAACAACACACAATGAAAACACAAACAACACACAAACACCAGCTAATAAACAAAACAACAAGAGGATCGATCAGTGATCAATAATCTTGTGTCATTACCTGATCAGAGTGACTCATCCTGTTATTAGACCAGCTTTGATCTCAGGGACGCTGCCTTCACAGCATCAGAGTTCCTGAGTCGCACCTGAACGCACCAGCAGCAGCAGAAACTGACACCTGTTGTTCAAGTGCAGCAGTGGGCGGAGCTAAGAGATCAGGTGTCAACAGGTGTTTTCTGTAAGTGAGACATGGTCGACTGTCCTGTGTGTGAGACAGGAGAGGACAAACCCTGACATCATGTCTCACTGACGTTTGTCTCTTCTACCAGCAGAGGGAGCTCTGTGTGTGTGTGTGTGTGTGTGTGTGTGTGTGTTCATGGTTCCAGCTGATTTTCAAAGCGATTAGTTCAATAAAAAACAGTAAATAAATATATATGAAAAATATAAAGTGTATACGTCAATAACAAACATATATTAAGTGTCTTTAACAGAGTGCAGTAAAACACCTTACTTTAGTCTCTCACTCCCATCAACTCATTTATATATACTTTTATAAAAACATCACAACAAACGTGTAACACTCATTCACACACACACACACACTCACTCAACAAACAACAATTACACACACACACACACTCACACTCACTCAACAAACAACAATTACACACACACACACACACTCACCACTCTACACAATAAACAACAATAATTATACACACACACACACTCACTCACTCACTAAACAACAATAATTACACACACACACACTCACTCACACCACTCTACACAATAAACAACAATAATTATACACACACACACTCACTCACTCACTAAACAACAATACACACACACACTCACTCACTAAACAACAATAATTACACACACTCACTCACTCACACCACTCTACACAATAAACAACAATAATTATACACACACACTCACTACTAAACAATAATTACACACACTCACTACACACTCACTACCACTACACACACACTCAATAAACAACAATAATACACAGACTCACTCACACACACACCAATACAACATTACACACACTCAACAAACAACAATAATTACACACACACTCACTCACACCACTCTACACAATAAACAACAATTACACACACACACACACACACACACTCACTCACTCTCTCAATAAACAACAATAATTACACACACTCCTACACTCTACACAACAAACAACAATAATTACACACACACTCACTCACTACACACACTCACTCACTCAATCAATAAACAACAATAATTACACACACACTCACTCACTAATAAACAACAATTACACAAACATTCAATAAACAATAATTACACACACACACATACACACACACACTCAATAAACAATAATTACACACACACTCACCTACACTCACTCAATCAATCAATAAATAAATAAACAATAATTACACACACACACACACACACTCAATAAACAACAACAATTACACACACACACTCACTCTCAATAAACAATAATTACACACACATACACACACACACTCAATAAACAACAATTACACACACACACTCACTCACTCACTCACTCACTCAATAAATAAATAAACAATAATTACACACACATACACACACACTCAATAAACAATAATTACACACACACTCACTCACTCAATCAATCAATAAATAAACAATTACACACACATACACACACAATAAACAATAATCACACACACACACACACACACACACACACACTCACACACACACACACACACTCACTCACTCACTCAATCAATAAATAAACAATAATCACACACACACACACAGCGGTGACGTTAACCCGTGCTCAAACTCACGGGGCCAGGAAACCCCGTAATAACTGCCGCTAGCGTTGAGCTAATCCACGCATCAATTAACACATAAAAGTCATTTTTGTAACAAACTGAAAGTTACCTGCGCCACGGGAATTGAACCCGCGTGTTTAACAGCACGTCACAGAGCAGTGAGCTTTATGATAGAAGTGTTTAAGAGCGACAAACCAAAAGCTTTTAAAAGATTAAAGGGACAGAGACGTAAACAGCACCTCCGAGCGTCAGGACCACGAAGAAGAACCGTAGCTCCGCCCCCTCCGCCTTCAAGACAGTTTTGTCATGGTGGCCACTCGTGGTACTGCAACAACAAATACTCACGCGGCCCAAAAAGTAAAGCAATTTTCCCACTGAGAACAATAGTAATAGAGACACGTGTAAAAGTGTCCACAGGACATCCGGAGACATGGACACAGGACATACGGAGACATGGACACAGGACCATCGTCTTTATATTCTATATTTTGAATTCATGGAGTTTCACATTTGTAAAACCTTCCTAAAGGCCATAAAGAGCCCGGAAACATCTTATTTCTCCAGTGACGTCACAGCCGTGTACGAGCTCAGCAAAGCGCGGTCATGTGACGTCTCGGAAACGGCGGTACGATGTGAACACTGATGCCGATGTGAGGCAATGAAGGGGTTACTTTTTTTATTTTTAAAATACAAAGACAAAACAGGTTTTAGTTATTTATTCGTCATTTAGTTTATATTAACGAGTGCTGTGTGGATTCATAGTGATGAACACATGAACGACACTGTTCATAACGGTCCTGATAAATGTGATGAACACATGAATGAGAGTTGAAGATAAACACGTTGTTCTTGTTCCTAATAATCTGATCATGAGTCTGCAAGTTTATTGTAATATTGGATGATTATTACATGATTACATGAACCTTAAATTGTAATTATAACGATAAATGAACTTTATTTGTAAACCACCTACAAACACAGTTAGAAATTTAAATCGAAATAGAAAACATAGCTATATACATATCTATCATAGTCCAGATTAAATCACTTTAGTTCAGACTAAATCACTTTAGTCCAGATTAGTCCATAATAACTCAGTTTAGTCCAGACTAAATCAGTTTATTCCATAGTAAATCAGTTTAGTAAGTTTAGTCCAGATGAATTCAGTTTAGTCCAGATTAGTCCAGATGAATTCAGTTTAGTCCAGTTTATGTTAGCCCAGATTCATTCAGTTTAGTCCAGAAGAAATCAGTTTAGTCCGGATCAATTCAGATTAGCCCAGATTAATGCAGTTTATTCCAGATTTGTTCAGATTAGTCCATATTAATTCAGTTTACTCCAGATTAGTCCAGATTAATTCAGTTTACTCCAGATTAATTCAGTTTACTCCAGATTAATTCAGTTTAGTCCACATACATTCAGTTAGTCCATATCCATAGTTCAAACTAAATCAGTTTAGTCCAGATTATTTCAGATTAGTCCTCATTAAATCAGTATAGTCCAGTTTAATTCAGTTTAGTCCAGATTAAATCAATCTAGTCCAGATTAGTCCATATTAATTCAGTTTAGTCCAGATTAAATCAATTTAGTCCAGATTAATTTAGACTAGTCCAGATTAAATCAGGTTAGTCCAGATTAACTCAGTTTAGTCCATAATAATTCCATTTAGTCCATAGTAAATCAGTTTAGTCCAGATTAATTTAGTTTAGTCCAGATTAATTCAGTTAGTCCATATTAAATCAATTTAGTCCAGAGACTGAATTTATGCTGAGTCATTTTAAAGATGGACATGTTAACAACATGCTAAAGCTGTTTTGGTCTGTGAGGTCATAGGTCAACCTGAAAACACAGAACATCGCCACCTAGTGTCGAGTGAGCACATTAGCCACTGTAGCTAAAGTTAGCGTTAGCTACGTCAACATGTCTGACATATGTGTGCTTTGATTTTCCTCCTCCCCCTCCCTCTCTCTCATTACATGTCTCTCTCCCCCTCTGTATAAACTCAGTTCCTCCCTCTCTCTCTCCTCCCCCTCCC
>NW_025321573.1:0-14235 GCF_019176455.1 Solea senegalensis
CATATATGTGACCATGAAAACAAGTTAATATATGTAAGTAGACCTCCATAACTAACATATATGTGTGATACAAGCATTCTATGTCACCTTTAAGGATAGACATTCAACTAATAATACACACAGATTAGTAAATATAATAGACTACTTCACAATCAATACATTTAGAGCTGCAGTGGTTTCACTAGATGCAGAAAAAGCATTTGATAGAGTAAACTGGAAATTCCTACTTACTACAATGGAAAAAAATTTGGATTTGGAGAAAACTTCATGTCCTGGATCAAAACTTTACACAGTCCACCCAGTGCCTCTGTCAGAACAAATGATCAAACAAGCTTCACCCTCCAGAGAGGCACCAGACAAGGCTGTCCACTCTCTCCATCACTATTTGCTAAAACACAGCAGATAGCTACATGCATGCTATATGGCTATGCACACCGGTGTATACATTCTGGTGTAGGGTATGCGAGGACCTCTCAGCATGTCTCGAATACACCATACCACCTTCCCCCACACTATGCATACTGGATGATTTAAACAGAATACATATAGACATGAAGAAATCACACATACTAATCACTTGCCTAAGCATCGCCAAGAAAACTATCCTCCTGAATTGGGTAAACAAGAAAAACTTAAGCTTAAACCAATACTGAAATTTAATTGTAGATCACATCTCTATGGAGAGAATGTCTGCTTCCATAAAGAAACAATTACCTGTCTTTATTTGACCTGGGCACCTCTAATTGATTATATTTCCTAGGGCGGGTTGGTGACTGTGTCTTCTCTGGTCGGTCTGTGGTGCTGTGGGCCGTGCATCTGGGCTGTGGGTCTGCCCTGCAGGGGTCGGGGTGGATCTGTGGGGGGGCTGCCACCTTGGCTTGGGGGGCCCATGGGGGTTGGGGGGGGTGGGCCGTGGGCTTGGGCTGGGCTGCCACCGTGCTGCGGGTGGGGGTAGGGGTTCTGGGTCTCTACATGCTGGGGCCTGCAGGGCGCTGGGGGGTGGAGTTGGCCCCTGACGGGGGGGTGATCCCCCCTGGGATCTGCCCTCCGGGATGGCGGGCGGTGCATGCTGCTATGCCCCCACTGCGCTCTGGGGCGGGCTTATGCGTCCTCTGTTCCTTTGGGGGAGCACGGGGGGCCGCCTTGCTTTGGGGGCTCTTGGGGTGGGGCGTGGGCCTGGTCTGGACTGTCCCTGGGCTGTGGGTGGGGCCGGGGTATGGGGATCGATGTCGTTGGGAATGCTGTGGTGGCCTGGGTGTGGGTCCAGTCTCGTCGGGGGTGGTGTGCTCACCGGGGGCCTACCTTCCGGTCGGGTGTAGGGGTATCTGGTCCTCCGCCCCGGCGGCGCTCGTGGGGTGCTGTGGTGTGTCCCTAGCCTTGACAGGTTGCCCCCTTCTTGGCCGGGGATGTGGGAATAGTGTAGTGGAAATTGTTCTTTATAACCCAAAGTATGACAACACGTGTTAGGAAAGGTGAATACAGTATTTGGACCCAAATGCACAAGACAGGAGGCACGATAAATGATTCAAGAGTCTTTATTTTCCTCTTGAGAAAACAGGAAAAATCAAAATCACTTCGTAGAAAGAGAATAAACTGAAGCAAACAAAAACACTAGCAGAGCTGGCGCCTTGTAACAACATGTCTTACAGTGCATCATTGTCTCTTTCATATTTAGATAAAATACAATAATAAACTCAGATTCTAAGGCAACGTTTCTCCTGTCTAAATATAAAGTATATGAAAATAACAAAGTGTCTCTGACACCGGAATGTAGTTTCTACAGTCAGTCAGTCAGTCATCATCTACCGCTTTATCCTCAACCAGGCGGGGTACACCCTGGACAGTTCGCCAGTCAATCGCAGGGCCACACAGATAGAGACAAACAACCATTCACTCTCACACTCATTCCTATGGTCAATTTAGAGTGTCCAATTTACCTATCCCCACATTGCATGTTTTTGGACTGTGGGAGGAAGCCGGAGAACCCGGAGAGAACCCACGCGCACACGGGGAGAGCATGCAAACTCCATTCCAACCGGGGCCCGAACCCGGGTCTTCTCCACAAAACATGGTGTGGTGGGCTTTAATGCATTTAAGATCATAATATACAGTATCTGCAGCCTTTAACATGCAACTTACCACAGCAGTTATCTCAAATTCTGCTGTGGATTACCCATAATTCAGCACTTTTGGCACTGTGCCGTAATGTGACAATGACACCAGCAGAGGGTGCTATCCCCATTTGTGCAGGAATTTTAACAGAACCTAATTACAAACCGTCACATATATTAAGAGCTGTTAGTTTGTCTGTTTTCTCAGCTTGGCCTATCTCTGATGCTTGGGATTGATTCATTCTGTCGTTTACATTCCTTATTTTCCTTGAGAGATTTATTTAGATGTTTGTCTAAAACCTAAAAAATATATATAAATATATATGTATAAAAATATAAATGTATACTATTTTTATAGCTGTGTACTTTTATGAGCTCCAAATGGTGCTCTAGGTGTGTGGACGTTACTTTTTTGAAGTGCATCGAAGGGTTAATCCAGGGGTCTAACCAAGGGCCAGAAGTCTAGAGGGGAGTCCCAAAGCACTGTTGGCATGTGAGCAAGGATGGATTACTGAATGAGCCGAACAGGCCCAAGAAGGATGAACCAGACTTGTGCAAGTCCACAATTCTCTTCCTGATATATCTTGGCTGATTTCTTTTGACTTTCCCATGATGTTACACAAAGAAGCAGTGTGTTTCAGGTGTACCTTTTTTTTTTTGTCGCCGTCGTCTTAGTCGAGGTAGAGTCGGAAGAAATGTGTTTTTAGTCGGCGGCGGAAGATGTGGAGGCTTTCAGCTGTCCGGATGTCGATGGGGAGCTCGTTGCACCATTTGGGAGCGAGGACAGTGAACAGTCTGGAGTTCTGTGAATGCCTCTGCGATCCTCTCAGTGAGGGGGCAGCGAGAGCGGAGTGGGCGGGCTGGGGTGTAGGTTTTGATCATGTCCTGGATGTAGACTGGACCGGATCCGTTTGTAGCATGGAACGCAAGCACTAGAGTCTTGAAGTGGATGCGAGCAGCTACAGGAAGCCAGTGAAGGGACTGGAGCAATGTTGGTAAGCTGTTTACCAGCTGATCTGCTGCATTCTAGAATATAGATATATTGGAATATAGATATAATGTATGTAAACTTCTGGTTTCAACTGTATTTAAAGGTTTTTCAGGGTTAAGACCTGGTTTTAGGGTTAGGTATTTAGTTGTGAAGGGTTAGGTTATAGTAAAGGGTTAGGGAATGCATTATGTCAATGATGATGTGTGTGTGTGTTTGTGTTTGTGTTGTACAACACTGATCAAAGTGGACACTGAGTCTAACACTCTACTCACCTCAGAGTCTCCAGTGTGTAGTCTGGACTCTGCACGAGATCAGACAGAGGCTTCACTGCTGAATCCTGCAGCTGGTTCTCACTCAGGTTCAGGTCTCTCAGGTGTGAGGGGTTGGACTTCAGAGCTGAGACCAGAGAACAGCTGATCTCTGACAAACTGCAGCCCCTCAACCTGAATAAAGAATAAAACATGAGACTTTAGACGACGACTGTCTGTGTGTGTGTGTGAGAGAGAGAGTGTGTGTGTGTGTGTGAGAGAGCAAGAGACTGTGTGTGTGAGAGAGAGTGAGAGTGTGTGTGTGTGTGTGTGTGAGAAAGTGTGTGTGTATGGGAGAGAGTGTGTGTGTGTGTGTGTATGTGTGGGTGTGTGTGTGTATGGGAGAGAGAGTGTGTGTGTATGGGGAGAGAGTGTGTGTGTATGTATGCGTGAGTGTGTGTGTGTGTGTGTGTGTGTGTGAATCAAATGAGTTTAATGTTGATTTAGGGCAGTTGCCTAGTTTGATCAATAGATGGCTCAATTGTAGCCATTTGTCCTTTATAGGCCACCATGTTTGAAGCTACTTGGTTTAATGTATTTCTGCTCTCTCTAATGTAGTTTGAATATTTTGAGTAATTCTGATGAATGGTCTGAACAGCTTGGAAATATGTAACTTTACTTTGTGGCTAGTTTAAAGTTGTACAGTTATTTACGGTTTCGGTCGTTGTTTTTATCCATAAAATTCTGATGTTTGAATGTTTTTCCTCTACTCGAAAGGAGTGAAACGGAGATTGAGAAAATAAACGGCGCGGTCAAAGCCAGGGCCGGCTCTACCTAATTTTGTGCCCTAGGCGAGATTGCTCTCCGGTGCCCCACACACACGAATTACAGCAACCACAAGAACAATCACAACAGTTTCATTTGAACAACAACAACAAACTTTCAGGTAACTCTTTCCAGCGTGTCTTTCACTTCAACTAAAATTGTACACGTCTGGACTTCCTTGTTCAGAGAGTGGCGTCCCTGTGGATGCATCAGAAGGCCCCTCTCCAGAAGGTGTTTCAGGAGTCAAATATTTTCTGAGTGCATCTAGACAGACAGAGTAAATGTATTACATTACAATACATAACAAGTAATAATAAGAAAAAAAAATAACTTGCTGCAGCTTGCATTTTGCATCACTTGGCTACTGATTTTCAACACAATATCAAACGTGATAAGACAATAGTAGAACTAAGCACCAGCACCACAACTGTGTCAGTGGGCACACAGGTGTTAATATACTAGTGATGACTATGGTAAAATGAATTTTCAACACACTCAAACATAATGATGACGTGATGAAACTGAAATAAAATACCAAATCAGACTGGACATCCAGGCAGGCAGAGATGATAACAGTTATCATCAGCGCTGTTTATGTTTGTGATGAGTTTTCATTACTTTTCTGAAAACTAATGAAAACTCATCACAAATATAAACAGCGCTGATGCAGTGCACATTTTCACATTAAACACGATGTAGCTAGCAAGCAGAAATATGAAAACATTTATTGTTTTAAATAAATAGCGCTAATAAAACGTCTTCACGCAAAACGGCACAATTAAAAAAAATTGTACAGGCTAATGTTACCTTTATATTGTAATTTCCTCTTCTCCTCTTCTTTTCGTCTCTTGCGGTTTTGCGCTCCCGAGGGCTTGGACGGCCTTTTCATGTCGTTAATAACAAAAGCTTCACCTGTCTGTGACCTGACCTCTGATCCCTGCTCTGACCCTGAGGTCACCCGTCATGTGATTCAGCAGCACCACATTTTAGGAACATTATTGTTTATTCATTTGTTAATATTTATTATTTTCAAGAGAGAACACACAAATGAGCGCGACTGGGAATAGAAAATCATTTTTATTTTCATTGTTTTTTAAAAAAAAAAATTTTTTTATATTTTATATTTTTATATTTTGTTTTTTATAAGCCTATATCGCCTATGCCAAGAGCCGGCCCTGGTCAAAGCCACCGCGTGTCCGGCTCGCCCCTCAGCATCACACCCGCTCACAAACACTAACACACAACACAGAGTCTCTGGGTGCAGAGAGGCGTCAGAAGCAGCACGAGGCCAGGGTTACATTAATAAAATGAACAGCAGCTTCAGTCAGTGAACTCACTCCAGAGTCTCCAGTCCACAATGTGGACTCTCCAGTCCAGAACACAGCACCTTCACTCCTGAATCCTTCAGACCAGGGTTCTCACTCAGGTCCAGGATCAGTGTCTTAGTTTCATAAGAGCTGAGTCATTCTATACATAGAATGACTCAGACACACACACACACACTCTTGTACAGCATTCTTAGTGAGGACACTCGTAGACAGAATGCATTCCTGAACCTTCACCATGACAACCAAATGCCTAACCCTAAAACCAGGTCTCAGCCCCCTTTAAAAGCCCTAAAAGCCTCATTATTGTTGTAAGGACCAGACAATAATGATAAACCATCATTTTACAAAGAGATCAGTGAAATCATGGATCAACATGCTGTTTTAAGGTTTGAAGTAAACAAAGGAACATTCCACTGATTTCAAACAAACACTCTCTTTAGCTCCACATACTGTGAACCAGGCATTATTTTCATTAGCTCTCATGTGCTGGAGTTCAGAGTTTTTGAATATTGAAGCAATTATTCTGTCAAATATTTAAAAAGCATTATTTAAAAACTCATCAGTAGACAACATAGATACATTGAACTGATGCAAATGAAAAGAAAACACATGTTGACTGGTCAGGGTTAAACTGTTAGATATGTAATTATACATCATGTAATAAAGGTTATGGATATTATTAACATTGTAGATGAATACTCTTGGATTAAAGACACATTATGTTAAATGTGGAAACAGCTCGTCACAGGTTCAGGACGTTAGGACTGAAAAATCACACCATCATCGTTGGAGTTCTGTCACAGATCTGTTGAAGCAGCGTCTCACACACACACACACAGTGTCTCACACACACACAGTGTCTCACACACACACAGTGTCTCACACACACACACACACAGTGTCTCACACACACACACAGTGTCTCACACACACACACACACACACACACACACACACACACACACACACACACACACACACACTCACACACACACACAGTGTCTCACACACACACACACACAGTGTCTCACACACACACACAGCGTCTCACACACACACACACACACACACACATCACACACACACGTACACAGTGTCTCACACACACACACACACTCACACACTCACACACACACACACACACACACTCACACACACTCACACTCACACACACACACTCACACACACACACACACACACACACACACACACTCACACACACACACACACACACTCACACACACACACACACACACTCCACACACTCACACACACACACACACTCACACACACACACACACACACACACACACACACACTCACACACACACACACACACACACACGCGCACACACACGCACACACGGACACACACACACACATTCATGATGCCCACCTGTTGAGAGAAGACGACAGAGAGTCAGAGTCAGTGATGCAGCTCAGATGTGGAATAATAACATCACATGTTACAACAGCTCACATTCACTCGTTCACCAAACACTGGTTGTTTGGAGTTGTGTGAAAACAAATCAACAGAAGTATTTGGACTATTATGAAGTATTCAAATACATTGACAGTATTTTCATATGGAGTTTTGCAGCTTTAACAGCTTCAACTCTTCTTGGAAGACTTTGCTCAACACTTTGAAGTGTTTCTGTGACAATTAGTGTCCATTCATTGTGTCGAGCATTGATGAGGTCACACACTGATGCTGGACCACAAGGTCTGGCTCTTAATCTCTGTTCCAGTTCATCCCAAAGGTGCTGGATGGGGTTAAAGGTCAGGGCTCATGTCTTTATAGTGGTTGCTTTGTCCACTGGGACACAGTCATGTTGGAGTAGAAATGTCTGCGTCTGCTGAACTTCAGATTGTCCTTCACTGAGAGAAGAGGCCGAGAGTCCAAAGCCCCATTGAAACACGTCAATTCAAATACTTTTGTCCATATAGTGCATCTATAGTGCTGCAGGAACTACTCCTCACCAGCAGGGGTTGCTGTTTCTTTATGTTCATCTCTGTTGACATGGAAGTCAAGGTCACATGTTCAGCTGTGGCCTTAAATGCGTACTCTGTGTACTTTGATGGAAAGTATTTGTTAGTAGATATATTTCAGGGACATTTGGTTTTTTGATTGAATTGTTGTTGCCACTGTTTCATGTTGCCTCACACACACACACACACACACACACATGGTGACGATACTCAAGTCACTCATTTGCATATTTCTTCAGGAAAAAGTTGTGTTTATATTCTGTTCATGCAGAATTTGTCTATAAACCTTAAACCAGAGAGAACTTTGATTTTGACTCATGTTACAGAGTCTTGGAGGCGGAGCTTTAACCTGAGGTCCAACAGAAAGGGGCGGGCTTTGTCCCTCCAGTGTTCATGTTTACAGCAGAGTCACTATCATGTCTGTGTCTGCAGCCTCTTCATGTTATTTGATATAATGTGAATGTAAATGACTTTCTCGTGGTTTTATGTGGTTTACACTTGAAGGTGTTTGTGGAAGACTTTTAAAAAAAGGTCAATGAAGTCTACTTTCTGGGAAATTGTCCTCATTTTTGACAGAAAAAGTGAAGAAAACTAACTCTAACATTGTCTTAAAAGAAGAGAATGACAACTTCATGTAAGCTTTAATAAACAGTAACAAACAACAGTTTGAATGAAATCCCTGCTGCTCCTGCTTCACTACTGCTGTGTTTAAAACACAAAGGTCAAATTCACTCTCTCTGTACTTACGTACTTACACTAACTCTTAGTTTGTTTCATGTCTTTTTCATTTGTTTCCATGTCTTGTCACTAGTTCTCCTGTCAATCAATCAACTCATTTCCCTCACCTGCTTTTCCATTGGCTCATTAGTCCCTCAGTGATTATATAGCAGCCCATTTTCAGATGGTCTTGTGTTGGTTTTTTGCTCCAGCATTTCTAGTTAGTCTTCTTGTTCTGATGTGTTTGCCTGTTTGTGACTGATTTCCTGCTTTTGGACTTAGTAATCTGCGTTTTCCTGCCTCGTTGTCGTGCTTTTGGGTTCTCCCTTGCCAAGGTGTCAATTCTTAAAGTCAGAGAAGACTCACTTTCATTTCTTTGCTTGTGATAAAGATCATTTCTTGATATTTTGCTCATTTCTTCATGCTTTTGTCAGAGTTTGAAGGAAAATGACGTTCCAGTCTGAAAGTGGCTACTTTGACGTTTTCTAACCAAACAAGATGTGCTGCTGTTTTTACAGTGTATGATACAGTGGATCTATAATCTGTGATGAAGTCAAACTACAAACAGCTGATGGACGCTCATCATGTGAGGCGCTCAGCTCTAGTCTGTGAGTAGCAGCAGCTCGTGGCTCGTCTGTTGTCTCTCTGTGTCTTTGTGTCCAATCATGAAGTCTGTCACTATTGTGCTGTCACAGCTTCACTGAGGAAACACTGATGTTTGTCTGACTGTGATTAGAACAACACTCTACTCACAACAGAGTCTTCAGTCTGTAGTCTGGACTCTTCTGAAGATCACACAGAGGCTTCACTCCTGAATCCTGCAGCTGGTTCTCTCATGTCCAGGTCTCTCAGGTGTGAGGGGTTGGACTTCAGAGCTGAGACCAGAGAAGAACAGCTGATCTCTGTCAACCTGCAGCCCCTCAACCTGAATAAAGAATAAAAGATGAGACTTTAGAACAATGTGTGAGTGTGTGTGTGTGTGTGTAAGGAGTTTATTTTATTCATCAGTGAATAAAATGAGTTTAATGTAAATGAAATGAAAGTTTAAAAAAACAACAGCAGCTTCGGTCAGTGAACTCACCACAGAGTCTCCAGTCTACAATGTGGACTCTCCAGTCCAGAACACAGCAGCTTCACTCCTGAATCCTGCAGCTCGTTCTTACTCATGTCCAGGTCTCTCAGGTGTGAGGAGTTGGACTTCAGAGCTGAGACCAGAGAAGAACAGCTGATCTCTGTCAAACTACATTTTATCAACCTGAATAAAGAATAAAACATGAGACTTTAGAACAATGTGTGTGTGTGTGTGTGTGTGTGTTTAAGGAGTTCATTTTATTCATCAGTGAATAAAATGAGTTTAATGTAAATGAAATGAATGTTTAAAAAAACAACAGCAGCTTCAGTCAGTGAACTCACCACAGAGTCTCCAGTCTACAATGTGGACTCTCCAGTCCAGAACACAGCAGCTTCACTCCTGAATCCCGCAGCTTGTTCCAGCTCAGGTTCAGGTCTCTCAGGTGTGAGGGGTTGGACTTCAGAGCTGAGACCAGAGAAGAACAGCTGATCTCTGTCAAACTGCAGTCCCACAACCTGAATAAAGAATAAAAGTGTTTTGTTCAGCAGGTGAATTTTAATGTGTGAGTCAAATATCAGCTGTGAGGATGAAAATGTATCTGAACATTTTCTACAGTGTATTTAGAAAGCATGAGTCATGTGACTGTGAGACACACGAGTGTGTGAAGGTTCAGTTCAAGTGAACGTGAAGAATAAAGACGTTTGACGCAAAGAAACAGCAGCAAAATGACAAAGAAGTCACAGGTGAATTTCAACACAGCCTCACTTTTCACATCAAGTTCAACTCAATGAAATGAATCAATGATAAGAAGCAGAAACAGGTGGAGTCTGTGTGCAGGCTGTACACTGAGAGGTTCAATACTGCCCTCTACACTTCAAAGTCCTGAATCACACTTCTTCTCAACATCTTTACAATTCTATATTTTACACTTGATTTGATTCTTTGATTCATCTGTGTTTAGTAAACCAGCTTAAAGGTGCATTACCACCACCTTTATTGCTGCAAAGAATTCTGGGACACGGTCGTCCGCCAAACATACACCAGATGACGAGTCATGTGACAGTTGGGACACGCCCACGTCACGGTGCTGTGACACATGTTGACAACATCTGGACCATGAGTCCACACTTGGAGGATCCAGCCTTATGAACTGAGACACAGCTGATTTGAAGATGAGAGGAAGCTCCTGTTTGTTTGTAAACAGTCACAGCTGTGACATCATCAACAACACTCATTCTGATTGGCCACATGTGAACGTGTCAGAGGAGAAAGTGAAGAACATCAAGTTCAGTCAGAAAAGGTCAAAGCTGCGACTGACGTGAAAACTACAGCGACTGAAACACTTTAGAAAACAAAAAACACGTCAGCTGTGAAAAGATCCTGATTCTACATCTGAGGGAAGAAAAAGTGGAAACATGGAACAACCATCACTGATTCAACTCATGTGACAACATGAATGACTTTCAGTTGTGGATGAAACATCTGACATGTACAACAGTAACAGAGAGTCAGTGAACTCACCCAGAGTCTCCAGTCTACAATGTGGACTCTCCAGTCCAGAACACAGCAGCTTCACTCCTGAATCCTGCAGCTGGTTCCAGCTCAGGTCCAGGTCTCTCAGGTGTGAGGGGTTGGACTTCAGAGCTGAGACCAGAGAAGAACAGCTGATCTCTGTCAAACTGCAGCTCCTCAACCTGAATAAAGAATAAAAGATATGACCAGAACAACTGTATAAAAGGCATGTGTGTGTGACTCTGTGTGTGTTTGTGACTGTGTGTGTGTGTGTGTGTATCTGTGTGTGTTTGTGTGGACTGTGTGTGTGTGCGCGTGTGTGTGTGACTGTGTGTGTGTTTGACTGTAACTGTGTGTGTTTGTGTGACTGTGACCGTGACCATGTGACTGTGTGTGTGTGCGTGAGACTGTGTGTGTGTGACACTGTGACCGTATGTGTGTGTGACAAAGTGTGTGTGTGTGTGTGTGACTGTGACTATGTCCAGGTATTACTCATGTTGTGGGGACCTAAACCTGTTTACACAGTCACATTATGGGGACTTGTCCTCCTTGTGGGGACAAAAAGCAAGTCCCCATAACGTAAATTACTACATTTTAAGGTGAAGATATGTTTTAAGGTTAGGTTAGGGTTAGGGTTAGGGTTAGGATTAGGATTAGGCCAGTAGTAATTGTGGTTAAGGTTAAAGTTAGTCTCCAAGAAATGAATGTAAGTCAATGCAATGTCCCCTCAAGTCATGAATGTCGAACATGCGTGTGTGTATGTGTGTGTGTTTATTTTATTCATCAGTGAATAAAATGAGTTTAATGTAAATGAAATGAAAGTTTAAAAAAACAACAGCAGCTTCAGTCAGTGAACTCACCCCAGAGTCTCCAGTCTACAATGTGGACTCTCCAGTCCAGAACACAGCAGCTTCACTCCTGAATCCTGCAGCTTGTTATAACTCAGGTTCAGGTCTCTCAGGTGTGAGGGGTTGGACTTCAGAGCTGAGGCCAGAGAAGAACAGCTGATCTCTGTCAAACTGCAGCCCCACAACCTGAATAAAGAATAAAACATGAGACTTTAGACCAGGGGTTCTCAACCTTTTGCAAGCTGGTTCATTGCAGATGGATGGATAGATAGATAGAAATTATATAGATTATTGGTATAATTGTGAATTGGCACCAGACCTTTGATATGAATGTATGCTTTATTATTGTTATTATTACGTGGTCTAATAGTAGGAATATCATCTGCATTTTTTACAGAAGCTTGCAGGCGATGTTCATGTGAGACCTGAGCCTGCTTTGCCTTGCAAAGATCCTCAATTCTTGGGGTAATTCTTGTATTTCAACTACAATTAAAGTACCTACTTAATGTGGGCGGAGTCATCACTGCACGGCTGAGTGAAACTGCGGTGACTTTGTTTTATACGCGACACACACACACAGTGACTAGTGACTTTACACCAGTCCCTGTGACGGGACTCTGGCCAGTCAGCGGCCGGCAGTCTGACCAATCATCGCATAGTACCTGCTTAGTGCTTGGAACCTCGCAGGAGCAGGTACTAAAAATAGTACCTGGTACCAAAAAGTCGCCATGAGGATGATTTATTTGTTTGTTATAATAATCCAACCCCCCCAGGAGACTGTCCGCGAGAACCACTGCTTTAGTCAACTACTGTGTGTGTGTGTGTAACAGGGTCAGTTACTACAGTATTTCTTTTTTAAGGTACTGCAATTTATTCAACACCTGATGTCTATTTTATTTATAATGACACAAAATGTATGTTTTAAGTTTTTATTTGTGTATTTGACCCTGACACGGCAGGTTAAGTTGTCATGTGGAACCTTCATGATTGTCTGCTGTCCCCCACGTTCACTTTTGGGGTGCCCACCCAGTATTTAAGGGTGTGTCTGCCCTCACCTCTCCCCTTCTGCTGCTGCATGTTGTGGGAGAGGTACGTGATGTGCGCTTGTGTGATTTCTGTATTGTTTAGCATTGTCATTATGCTCATATGGAGATTATCATGCTAAATTTGACAAGCTGTACATGTTTATTTTATAGAGGGCACGTTTCCCTGTGTTCCACATGCTGATGGGAGTTTTCTTTCACTTGCTTTGTGTCAGAAATAAACGGAGACTTCCTCTAAAAGATATCCAGCGTACGGCGAATTCTTCACAACGCAGACCGCAAAACTACACCGTTACACTTGGTGCCGTTCGACCCGTTGCATCACCGATCGGCGCTCGTCTGATCCCCGGGGAGCAGCGGCGTTCACCTGCCTCGTCTCTCCTCCTCTCGCTCTGTGGGTGTGTGAGACTGCAGTCGCCCGAGGTGCGTTCAAGGTGTGTCGGACAATTGAGTGCTAAAAGATTCACTCGCGTTTCGTCATTGCTCCGTGCTAATGACTGTACGTAACTAGTTATTCTCTAAGTGTGGAACGCTGGACATTGAAGAGGAATTGAAACTAAGTGACGCTAATAATGTGAATACCTTGTGTTCATATTGTGTATAGTATCTTGTATAGTATACAGAAAACTATAGACTTTTTTGTGTGTGTGCTTTGGGTAAAGGTGTCCAAATACATGGGAAACGTGTAGAAGTCAATATTGTAAAAATTGAGATTTTCATTTTGTGCTCCTGTCATTTAACTGTTGTATTGCAGCACATTGTGCAGTTTACAGTGCAAGGTTACTTTGTGTTCATGATGTCGGAGAGTGACAGTTTTATGGTTCATGCTATGGCTGGTCGTGGACGTGATGTCACCTTTGGGGTGGGGAGGGGCCAACAGATTTCTTCACTGTGTTATGGTAGGGGTAGGCCAGTGTTCCCCAGTGTTATGAACAACACAGTTGATCAGTCAGTTATTGAGCCTCCATTAACCCCCTCTGCCAGCTCCACACTGACTGCTCAATCAGACCCTACACCTCCACAATTAGTTTCTGTTGATGCTCTCAGTGTTGTGATAACAGATTTGGTTAAAAAGATTGGTGATAGCATTGTGGCCAACCTTAACAGTGTACATCAGCCAAGTGCCACTCAGTCTCAGTCCCCGATCAGTCAGTATGTGAACCGAGTTCTTTAAGTTATGAATATTGAAGAATGAGATTTGCCATGTGATTTAAAGATCTGTTGCTACGATTCAATTCAGTGACAATATCCTTTGGGGCAATTGCTATGACATGACCAGTCCTGTTCTGAATAAACTTCTCTACGTCTCTCCACAAAACAAAAGAAAAGGGGCAGTGATAAAACAGATGTAAAGTCGTTTCTGGCTCAGTTTTGCACTTTAGCATCAACGTCAACACATTTGGAAATGATTGTGTTACATGGGTAAATATGATGTAAGATTCTGAAATGAACTTCTCTGATTTTATTCCAAACACAAAACTGAAAGGGGCATAACCATGCTTTGTGCCACTTTATATGATCAAATTGTGAATTCCAGAAAGATTTGCTTTT
>NW_025321574.1:5000-28733 GCF_019176455.1 Solea senegalensis
AACACTAAAAAACGTTAAGAAAACACTAAAACGTTAAGAAAACACTTAAAACACTTAAGAAAACTCTAAAATGTTAAGAAAACACTAAAACGTTAAACAAAGAAAGAAACACTAAAACGTTAAGAAAACACTAAAACGTTAAGAAAACTCTAAAACGTTAAGAAAACACTAAAATTAAAAACACTAAAACATTAAGAAACTAAACATTAAGAAAACTAAGTTAAGAAAGAAAAAAACTCTAAAAGCGTTAAGAAAACACTAAAACATTAAGAAAACTCTAAAATGTTAAGAAAACACTAAAACGTTAAGAAAACTCTAAAACGTTAAGAAAACACTAAAACATTAAGAAAACTCTAAAATGTTAAGAAAACACTAAAACGTTAAGAAAACACTAAAACATTAAGAAAACTCTAAAATGTTAAGAAAACACAAAAAAAAACGTTAAGAAAACTCTAAAACACTAAAACATTAAGAACTAAAATGTTAAGAAAACTCTAACTTAAGAAAAACACTAAAACATTAAGAAAACTCTAAAATGTTAAAAGCGTTAAAAACCTAAGTTAAGAAAACAAAACATTAAGAAAACTCTAAAAAGCGTTAAGAAAAAAACACTAAAACATTAAGAAAACTCTAAAAAAACAAAACACTAAAAGGTTAAAAACTCTAAAACTAAGAAAACAAGAAAACAAAACATTAAGAAAACTCTAAAATGTTAAGCAAACACTAAAAAGCGTTAAAGAAAACTCTAAAACATTAAGAAAAAAATAAAAACATAAAAACCTAAAATGTTAAAACGTTAAGAAAAACACTAAAACATTAAGAAAACTCTAAAATGTTAAGAAAACACTAAAAAAGAAACACTAAAAACATTAAGAAACTCTAAAATGTTAAGAAAACACTCAAAAATTAAGAAAAAAAAAGCGTTAAGAAAACACTTTAAGAAAACTCTAAAATTAAGAAAAACACTAAAACATTAAGAAAACTCTAAAATGTTAAGAAAACACTAAAACGTTAAGAAAACACTAAAACAGAAAACCTAAACGTTAAGAAAACTCTAAGAAAACAAAAAAGCGTTAAGAAAACCTAAAACGTTAAGAACACACTAAAACATTAAGAAAACTCTAAAATGTTAAGAAAACACTAAAACGTTAAGAACACACTAAAACATTAAGAAAACTCTAAACGTTAAGAAAACACTAAAACGTTAAGAAAACACTATGTTTTTTTAAAAAAAAACTAAAATGTTTTAAAAAAAAACTAAAATATTTTAAAAAAACCTAAAATGTTTTAAGAAAACTCTAAAGTGTTAAAAAAAAAACTCTAAAATGATTTAAAAAACTCTAAAATGTTAAGAAAATACTCACAAACAGGCCTAAAAGTGACTGAATGTTCAGGTGTCACTTATTCACTCATTCATTCATTTTGTCTTTACGTCATTCATTTCCTCCCTGAACCTTTATTGTGAAGGAGAACAATCCACGTCCGGTGTGTCAATGAGGCGACATTGACGCGTCGTCCTGTTCCTCTCATTGGCTCAGACAGAAGAGGTGATGAATATTCATGAAGGTGACAATGTTCCACCGAAAAGGGAAGAAGTTTCATGAGTTTAAAGAGGACACAGAGACACAATCAGATGAACTTTAATGTGAAAAAGGAAATACGAAGACAAACCTAGAACTTCATGTCAACTTAATCATTTTATAAAAAACAAAGGTGTTTTTAGAAGCTTCTTCTGTGAGACTAAAGTCAGTGTTTTTGTGGAAACTTCATCCCAGGACAAAAGACACACAGAGACGGTCCAAAGGGACAGTTTTTTTTGTCCCTGCACTAAGAATGGAGACGGTCTGGCTCTCACTGACATCACAGCTGCCACAAAGACACTTCACAAAAGACTCACTTCATGAAATCGGAACCTGCTGAAGTGAACTTTGACTTTCAAATATGTTAGTATGAATCACTCACTCTCTCACACCAAAGTCCACAGAGAAGACCAGTGATTTGAACATCACACACACACACACACTCACTCACTCACTCACTCACCACTCAACACACACACACACACACTCACTCACTCACTCACTCTCACTCACTCCACAGAGACCAGTACACACACACACACACACTCACTCACTCACTCACACCAAAGTCCACAGAGACCAGTGATTTGAACAACACACACACACACACTCACTCACTCACTACACACCAAAGTCCAGAGAAGACCAGTGATTTGAACATCACACACACACACACACACACACACTCACTCACTCACTCACTCTCTCACAAAGTCCACAGAGAGACCAGTGATTTGACAACACACACAACTCACTCACTCACTCTCTCACACCACAGAGACCAGTGATTTGAACAACACACACACACACACTCACTCACTCACTCTCTCAGTCCAGAGAGAAGACCAGTGATTTGAACAACACACACACACTCACTCCTCACTCACTCACTCACTCACTCGCACACACCAAAGTCCACAGAGAAGACCAGTGATTTGAACATCACACACACACACACACACACACACTCCTCCACTCTCACTCACTCACTCACTCTCTCACACAAAGTCCACAGAGAAGACCAGTGATTTGAACATCACACACACACACACTCACTCACTCACTGACTCACTCTCTCACAAAGTCCACAGAGAAGACCAGTGATTTGAACATCACACACACTCACTCACTCCCTCACTCTCTCACACCAAAGTCCACAGAGAAGACCAGTGATTTGAACATCACACACACACACATTCACTCACTCACTGACTCACTCTCTCACCAAAGTCCACAGAGAAGACCAGTGATTTGAACATCACACACACTCACTCACTCACTCACTCCTCTCACACCAAAGTCCACAGAGAAGACCAGTGATTTGAACATCACACACACACACACACTCACTCACTCACTCACTCTCTCACACCAAAGTCCACAGAGAAGACCAGTGATTTGAACAACACACACACACACTCACTCACTCACTCACTCTCTCACTCTCCACAGAGACCAGTGATTTGAACATCACTCACTCACTCACTCACTCTCTCACTCCAAAGTCCACAGAAGACCAGTGATTGAACATCACCACACACACTCACACTCACTCACTCACTCACTCACTCACTCTCACACCAAAGTCCACAGAGACCAGTGATTTGAACATCACACACTCACTCACTCACTCACTCTCACACCAAAGTCCACAGAGAAGACCAGTGATTTGAACACACACACACACTCACTCACTCACTCACTCACTCTCACACCAAAGTCCACAGAGAAGACCAGTGATTTGAACATCACACACACACACACACTCACACTCACTCACTCACTCTCTCACACCAAAGTCCACAGAGAAGACCAGTGATTTGACAACACACACACACCACTCACTCACTCACTCACTCCACAAAGTCACAGAAGACCAGTGATTTGAACATCACACACACACACACACACACTCACTCACTCACTCACTCTCACACCAAAGTCCACAGAGAAGACCAGTGATTTGAACATCACACACACACTCACTCCTCACTCTCTCACAAAGTCCAGAGAGTGATTTGAACAACACACACACACTCACTCACTCACTCACTCACTCACTCACTCACTCTCTCACACCAAAGTCCACAGAGAGACCAGTGATTTGAACATCACACACACACACACACACACTCACTCACTCACTCACTCTCTCACACCAAAGTCCACAGAGACCAGTGATTTGAACATCACTCACTCACTCACTCACTCTCTCTCACACCAAAGTCCACAGAGAAGACCAGTGATTTGAACATCACACACACACTCACTCACTCACTCACTCTCTCACACCAAAGTCCACAGAGAAGACCAGTGATTTGAACATCACACACACACACATTCACTCACTCACTCACTGACTCACTCTCTCACACCAAAGTCCACAGAGACCAGTGATTTGACATCACACACACACTCACTCACTCTCTCACACCAAAGTCCAGAGAAGACCAGTGATTGAACATCACACACTCACTCACTCACTCACTCACTCAAAGTCCACAGAGAAGACCAGTGATTTGAACATCACACACTCACTCACTCACTCACTCACTCACTCTCTCACACCAAAGTCCACAGAGAAGACCAGTGATTTGAACATCACACACACACTCACTCACTCACTCACTCACTCACCACCAACTCCACCAGAGAAGACCAGTGATTTGAACATCACACACACTCACTCCTCACTCACAAGTCCACAGAGAAGACCAGTGATTTGAACATCACACACACACACACACTCACTCACTCTCCTCTCACACCAAAGTCCACAGAGACCAGTGATTTGAACATCACACACACACTCACTCACTCACTCAACCAAAGTCCACAGAGAAGACCAGTGATTTGAACATCACACACACACTCACTCACTCACTCTCTCACAAAGTCCACAGAGAAGACCAAACATCACACACACACACTCCACACCAAAGTCCACAGAAGACCAGTGATTTGAACATCACACACTCACCTCACTCACTCACTCACACCAAAGTCCACAGAGAAGACCAGTGATTTGAACATCACACACACACACACACAGGAGTTGTTGATCCACTGCTGCCTCCATCATTAAGTTCAAATGTGTTATTTTGTAAAATTCTGTGTTTAAAATCCTTTGTTCAGATTGACCTCAGTGACACAAAGTGACCACACGAGGCAGCAGAGGAGGAGCAGCTACAGTCACTGATTTTCTCTCTAGACTTTGGTGTGAGAGAGTGAGTGGTTTACTCAGTGAGATAATAAAGACGGGTATATTTGTAAAATATTACTAATAGCCTGTAAAAAAAAAGAAATGGTTAAAAACTGGTGTAAATTTGAGTTATTGATTAATTGGTGAATTATTGGACGATAGATGAACTTCCTCATGGACTCATCGATCACGTCCCGGGGTGTGATTGTGGGTGTGTTTCAGTCACATGACTCCCTGCAGCAGCTGGACTGCAGAGTCCTTGCTGTACCTCCGGGCCTCCTGCAGAGGAGAGCTCCCCCACCTGGTGGACAGACAGAACTACATCAGACTCCATGCAGAGTCGTTCTCCAAACAAGTTCAGTAACGCTTCGTATTTCCTTATTCTCTTGGTTTCATTTCAAAATCCAGACCAGACTCAGGGGGCGTGGCCTCACCTGTCCCTGAGGGCAGGGTTTGCGCCAGCATTTTCCAGCAGGAAGCGGATGACCTCCGTATGACCTTCAGCAGCCGCCACGTGCAGAGCCGACCGCCCGTCGTAGTCCACGGCATTGACATCCACTCCAGACAGGAAGTACCTGCCAACCACCAAAGAAGAAGTTTTAAGAGTTTTAAAGGGGACATATTATGCAAAATCAACTTTTTAACCATTTCAATACTTATATTTGGGACTCTGGAGGCCCTACCAGTCGCCAAAGTGTGGAAAAAGAATACTCAGTCATGTTTTCGTGGTCCCCCTTAGTGTAAGTATAGGCCATAAAACACTCCATGTTGAATTCCCTGCGCTTATGACGGCAGCATGCGCATTTCACCGCGAATGTTACCGCCCACCAGTAAGTTTACTTGGAGAGCTCCACCTTAGCTCCACCTTGTCCCTGCGAGAGTGCAGGCGAGGGAGGAAGAGCGGTATTATGTCAACGCGGAGGGACAAGTGTGCTGTTGGTGGCTGCACAGTGGAGCACAGTGTTTTACAGAGGATTTTATATATGAAGCTAATGTGCCGGATAAAGTCAGCAAACGTGTGTTCGTGTGTTCGCACCACTTCACATCAGTATTTAGTCAGCGACGTACAAACACACACATTGTTAAGAAAAGGTCACATCAGTCTGATACAGTCACATACAGCGGCAGTTTGTTCAGCTCGCCGCGCGCTGCATTTGACACCATTGATCATAATATTCTACTGCAGAGATTGGAGCAGACTCTTGGTATCACAGGTGCTGCCCTCTGCTGGTTTAAATCATACTTATCTGATAGATTCCAGTTTGTTCACGTTAATGATAAAGCCTCACTACAAACTAAAGTTAATTGTGGAGTTCCACAAGGCTCAGTGCTTGGGCCTATACTTTTTACCTTATATATGCTTCCTCTAGGGAACATTATTAGGAAGCATAACATACACTTTCATTGATGACACACAGCTATATCTACTGATGAGGCCGGATGAAATAAATCAGGTTGTTCAACTCCAGGAATGTCTCAGAGACATTAAGTCCTGGATGACCTGTAACTTTCTACTTTTAAACTCAGAAAAAACTGAGGTCATTATACTCGGCCCTAAACACCTCAGAGAAAAACTTTCTGATCACATTGTCACTTTAGATGACATCACCCTGGCTTCCAGTTCCACTGTGAGGAACCTTGGAGTTACTTTTGACCAGGAAATGTCATTTGATTCACACATAAAACTAATTTCCAGAACAGCCTTCTTCCACCTGCGGAACATTATGAAAATTAGAAACATTCTGTCTTTACAGGATGCTGAAAAACTAGTTCATGCTTTTGTTAATCTAGATTAGATTACTGTAACTCCTTATTATCAGGATGTTCTAACAAGTCTGTTAGAATCCTTCAGTTAATTCAAAATGCTGCAGCACGAGTTCTGACAGGAACTAGAAAGAGAGACCATATAACTCCAGTGTTAGCTTCTCTACACTGGCTCCTCCTCCTCACGTACAAAGCACTTCATGGTCACGCCCCTTCACACCTGAAAGACCTAGTCTTACCCTATCATCCTAATAGACCACTTAGGTCACAAAATACAGGTTTACTTGTGGTTCCCAGAGTCTGTAAGAGTAGAATGGGAGGCAGAGCCTTTAGTTACCAGGCTCCTCCTCTTCTGTGGAACCAGCTCCCAATGACCGTTCGGGAGGCGGAGCCTCTCTCTGTATTTAAAGTTAAACTTCAAACTTTCCTTTTTGATAAAGCTTATAGTTAGAGCTGGTTCAGGGAAACCTAAACCATCTCTTAGTTCTGCTGCTATAGAACTAAACTGCTGGGGGATTTTCCTGTGGTACACGCACATTCACTCTCTCACACTCAGCATTTGATTATGACTTTTTATATGTCATTAACCTTGTCTCTTTCTCTCCCTAGTTTGTGTCTTTCCTTCCTTCCCTCTCTCTCTCTCTGTATTCTCATCATGCAGGTTGCAGGATCCAGATCCAGTTTCCGAGGCTACGCTCATCGTCACCATTATTATTATTTTGTAATTAAAAAGTCGATATCAGTAACTGTATAAACTTGTAACCTGATACAGTTGTTGTGTATCTGCTCCTGGTCTCTCTCTCTCTTCTGTCTCTCCCTCATCTCCCTCTTGTCCTTTCTCTCCCCCCTTTCTGTCCCCCACCTCTCCACTGTCCCCCATTTTCCTTTCACCCCAACCGGTCGAGGCAGATGACCGCACATCTCTGAGTCTGGTTCTGTCAGAGATTTCTTCTTCTGTTTTCTCTCCACTGATGCCTAGTGTTTGCTCGTTGTGTGAACTGTTGTGTTTCTCTGCTTTCTTTGATGTTGTCTATGTACAGACCTGAGATCATGTATGTTATGATTTGGTGCTATACAAACATTGAATTGAATTTTAACTTGGAGAAATAGGGTATAATATGTCTTACGTAACCACGGCGACCTCAGTAGAAACTGTATCACTGACACTTCCTCTCACTGTCAGACCGACTTCTCCTACAGGAAACTGAAGTTTGTAAACCACTCACTCTCCCACACCAAAGTCCATAGAGAAAATCAGTGATTTTAGTTCACAGGGACACAGGAGCTGCTGGTCCTCTGCTGCCTCGTGTGGTCACTTTGTGTCACTGAGGTTTTAAATGCTGAAGTGACAAAATAAGACATTTGAACTTAGTGATGGAGGCAGCAGTGTGAGTGTGTGTGTGTTTGAGAGTGAGTGTGTGTGTGGTGGTAAATGTATCATACACCGACGATGATGAAGATGTTTGAATCTGTTTTTCCTGGTTTCCCTGCTGACAGCGATGGTTTCAGCGAGCACGTTCTTACTACTGGTGAGCACTAGGGGGCGCACAGTGCACAGTCAGGTCAACGACCGCATGAACTGTCCAACTGTGATAAAACTGTTACAAAATAAACTTTATTCTGTGAAAAAGAAAATGTTTGATCACAGCGTCACCTTCTCAGTGACTGAAGGTCTCCTTTAAACGCTGCCAGCAGCACATTCATGATCTGATGTCCCTGTGGAGAGGACACGGGAGAGCAGATTCAAATCCAGGAGATTGACAGATGAAGTGATAGATGAGAGCATGAAGCAGACTTCACCTCAGACTCGATCTTCCACTGTCTGTAGACCAGAATCTGTCTGAACGGGGTCCTGATGTCGAAACTGTGCATCTGAAAGGCAGAAACCAGCTCCTGCTCGGAGAAAAAGCCCAGGACACAAACATCGACACAAGCTCCATCATGTGTTCACTGGGTTATTTTCATTCACATTTTTATTTTATCATTTCATTTCAGAGGTGACTCAGCTGTTACCTGGCAGAAGTGGACGGCCCTCCAGGCGTTTCCACACGAGTCTACCTCAGGAGAAAACGCCGTCAGACCCAGAACTCCAGGGACCACAGCCAGCAGGACGCCGTGGCCGCTGGACACCGCAGGTATGGACGTCTGCAACACACAACAGTCCACGGTCAACCACCGGGGGGAGCTCTCACTCTGTCACAACAAACATGATCAAAACTCTGGTAGAGGCTGAAGTCACTTTTTACTTAAATAAAGGTCTTAAAGTTTATGACATTCACTCTTAAGTATCTAAGTATTTTCTCCTCAAACAGGACACAGCTAGACCTTGTAGAGGAACATTGAGGAGTAGTCCTTCATCCCCGCCACCTGCATCATGGACAGCATGCTCCGCGTCGCCACCGGCGACAAAACCTGGTCACCTGACAACGGACAGAGCCCCCCATTGGCTAAGGAGGCGGCCATGACCGCCCCGGATTCACAGGTGACCTCTGTGGAGGAGCACTGTTGGAGAGAGGAGACCACACACACACACACACACACGCGCACACCGCACACACACACACCACCACACACACACACACACACACACACACACTGCACACACACTACACACACACACACACACGCACACACACGCACACGCACACACACAGGAGCTGTTGATCCACTGCTGCCTCCATCACTTTTGTCACTTCAGTGTTTGAAATCCAACGTTCAGATTGACCGCAGTGACACATAGTGATCACACGAGGCAGCAGAGGAGCAGCAGCTAAAATCACTGACAGTGAGATAAAGACGTTAGCGTAGCTTTAGTCAGGTAAGTGTTTTCAGCTCTGTCTGCTTCAGTCACGATGATGTCACAGGTGGGCGTACCTGCAGCAGCACGTCCAACGCAGTGTTGATGTCGCTCTTCTCTGGAAAACACTGCGGCAGAGGGAGGAGTTTGGTCAGACCTTTCTTTGAACTGTGACCTTTCTTTGAACTGTGACCTTTCACACATCATTACCTTCTTCTCCTGCAGGTAGAAGGACAGAGCGTGAAGTCTGACACTGGCCTGTCTGCTGCGCTGAACACTGAAGATGACACAGAGACAGTGAACAGGTGTGTGTGTGTGTGTGCGTGTGTGCGTGTGCGTGTGCACGTGCGTGCGTGTGTGTGTAGTGCTGATACCTGGTGCAGTTCAGGTCAACATGCTCTCTGTTGCAGAGTCTCCGGATGACGTTAAGCACCTACACACACACACACACACACACAAGTGTTTGTGTAGCTATTCTTCTCAGGACTCTGCACTGACCTCCATAAACAAATTATCATCATCATCATTATTATTATTATTGTTATTATTATCATCATCATCATTATTATCATCATCATTATTATTATTACTGTTATTATTATCATCATCATCATTATTATTATTACTGTTATTATTATTATCATCATCATAATCATTATCATCATTATTATCATCTTCATCATCATTATTATCATCATCATAATCATTATCATTATCATTGTTATTATTATTATCATCATCATCATTATTATCATCTTCATCATCGTTATTATTATTATCATCATCATCATCATTATTATCATCATTATAATCATCATTATCATCATCGTTATTATTATCATTATCATTATCATTATTATCATCATCATCGTCATTATCATCATTATCATTATCATCATCGTTATTATTTTATCATCATCATCATTATTATTATTATTGTTATTATTATCATCATCATCATCATTATCATTATTATTATCATCATCATCATTATAATCATCATTATCATCATCGTTATTATTATCATCATCATTATTATCATCATCATAATCATTATCATCATCATTATCATTATCATCATCATCATCATCATCATCATCATCGTTATTATTATTATCATCATCATCATTATTATTATTATCATCGCCATCATTATTATCATCATCATCATTGTTATTATTGTTATTATTATTATTATTAATAACAATAATAAACTTAACCATCACCTCAGTTTAAATCTTAGTCCTAAACTTTAAGCAGGTCCTCAGAAATTAGGTTTTGCCTCATCAGGACCAGGTTTTGGTCTCCATGAGGACTAATGGTCCAATAAAAGAACATTTTGTGTGTGTGTGTGGACATGTTGCCCATCGTCTTCATCACTTACAGAGTCATACTTCTCCTCCTCCTCCTCCTCTGCATACAGACTCCCCGCCAGCTGCAGACACAAAACACTGCTGAAGACCTGAGAGCACGGAATCTGATAGATTATATAATCTGAGATTATACTGTATAATCTGAGATGACAGGATCTGATACACGTGAGATAATACACTTTAAGAGAAGAGAATCGAATACAGTACAAGATGACAGAAGCTAACATGATTTTGAGATTATTTACCCTGAGATTATACAATCTGAGTGGATAAAACGTGATAACCATCTGAGATTATGTAATCTGACAGAATGTGATAAATCTGAGATTATGTCATTGAGATTTGTGTAATGAATGTGCTTTCTGTTACTGGATTAAACACTGGATTAGACGGACGGACAGATGGTTGGCTGGACAGATGGACAGACAGATGAAGTCACCTGAAGTAAAGATGAGGTAACGATGGCTCCGGCCTCTGTGAGGGGACTGTGAGGGATTCCTGTCGACACAAACATGACGCATGATGTTAAATGTAGTCTGTACAAGGTCAAAGGTCAGAGATGTGTGTGTGTGTGTGTGTGTGTGTGTGTGTGTCTCACCTGTTTTAGTGAGAGAGAACGGAGACTCGTATCTGGAGAACTCCTCCACTCCGATGTATCTGTGGACCAGGTCTGAGCCCAGCTGCTCCACTGCCACGCCGTACACCAGCGGCCAGGACACCTCGCCCAGAGACAGAGCACCTGCCCAGTCCCCCAGAGACAATCTGACACACAGAGGACACACAGAGGACACACAGAGTGACATATTTTGAATCATAGCAACGTAGACGACCAGCTCCAACATCGTTTTCATCAAAAAGAGACGGCTAAACTACATGGGTCTCTACGTGCCGTCCTCAGTGTCCTCACACTCTGGAAATGTCCTCACCTCCTAAAAATGAGACCGGAGCGTAGGGACCGTCTACAAAGTGCAACACCCGAAAAAAGATATTAGAAATATTCAATAACACCGTGTAGGAGAAGGGGGGCGTGTCAGCAGCGGTGATGTTTACTTTGTACTCCCAAACTGTAGGGGGAGCTCTGCAGAGAGAAAGAAGAGTCCACAAACCTCTGTCCGTCCACGGTGCAGATGGAGACGCCCCACCTGCTGCTGTCCACGCTCTCCTTTTCTTTCTCCTGATTGTTCAAACGCAGAACAATAAAAAATATCATTTTCCACATCTACACAAGTTCACGTATATGTTCTTTACTTTGTTATTTATATGTGTAGAAACTTTTCATTTTACATTTCCTCTAACTCTCGTCGTTACTACCAAATAAAATCAGAAGAAGAGTTGGTATTATGGTCTGTATTTATATAGAGCTTTTCTAAGTGTCTTTGCTCAAGGACACATACAGACAAGCAAATGTCCTCACTTTCTTCTGTCCTCATTTGGAGCAGAAACGTCCTCAGAGTTATCCTGGACTAAAGTAGCCAGGTCTAAAAGGACATGGACAATGGAGACAGAGACGCTCAGTGAAGAGACACCTGCACAGGTGAGAGCTGACGACACCGGGAAAACAACTTCTGAGTGTCTTCAGTGAAGGTGGAAAAGTCGGGAATGACAAAGCGTCCCTGCAGAGCTTTCAGAATGAGGGCGAGCGATCCCGTCACGCACCTGCATCGCAAACACACAACGTCGTCACGACGGACACACAAGAAAAAAGCCCACAGGTGTGTGTGGCGTTGTGTTGACGACAGACCTGTGGAAGGCGCTTCTGTCCACCGTCCCTTCAGCGTCCTGCAGTTTCCTCAGGTGGAAGAAACACTCTCTGAGCCGAGGGTCGGACCGGTGCAGCCCGGAGCTCCAGACCGCCTGACAGAGAAAACAAACGCACCCACACATAAAGACCACAGAAAAGATTCTGTAAAAGTCTGTTTGAATGAAAATACCTCGAAGAAGTGGCTGACGTTGATTCTTCCATGTGAAGCAAAGCTGTCAAACATCACGTCAGCAGCTCTGAAACGACAACAACGACTGAAACTAACTCCACTTTAAACAGAAGTGGATGTGGTGCTGGAGAACATGTCCACGTCTTTGTCTCACTGTCAGAAATACTTTTCCAACAGGAAAGTGAAGTTTGTAAACCACTCACTCTCCCACACCAAAGTCTAGACACAGGAGCTGCTGGTCCTCTGCTGCCTCGTGTGGTCACAATCTGAATGACGGATTTCAAATGCAGACATTTGAACTGAGTGATGGAGGCAGCAGTGTGTGTTGAAAATGGAGGAAATCAAAACACCCTGACGACCTGCTTCCCTTTCACTCTCTTCTCTCCACCTTCACTGCCTCTATCTCTGCAGCCAAACAATCTTTCTATCAGACTAAAATTCAATCCTCTTTCTCTAACCCCAAAAAACTTTTCTCTATCTTCTCTAACCTCCTTGATCCCCCCCCTCCTTCCTCCCTTCTACCAATTCACTTTGTCAACTACTTCACAAAAAAGGTAGATGACATTCGCTCTTCTTTCTCAACCCCACCTCCTGATCTCACCACTCTACCAACCACACATTCATCTCCTTCTCTATCCTCTTTCTCCCCTCTATCTCAGGATCAAGTTCTTTCCCTAATAACCTCTGCCCGCCCCACCTCCTGCCCCCTTGACCCTATCCCCTCTCACCTTCTTCAGTCAATTGCTTCTGATCTTCTTCCTTTCCTCACCCACCTCATTAACACATCTCTATCATCTGGTTGCTTTCCGGACTCTCTTAAAGAGGCCAGAGTGACCCCCCTCCTTAAAAAACCCACCCTTGACCCGTCTGAAGTAAATAACTACAGACCTGTCTCTCTTCTTCCTTTTCTCTCCAAAACTCTGGAGCATGCTATCTTTAATCAACTCTCCTGCTACCTTCACTGGAACAACCTTCTTGATCCTCTTCAGTCTGGTTTTAAAGCAGGTCACTGAGTCAGGGCTGCCTCTCTCTCCTCTGTGCTCATCCTCTTGGACCTTTCTGCAGCGTTTGACACAGTTCACCACCAGATCCTGACTTCCTCCCTTCAAGAACTAGGTGTCTCAGGCTCTGCACTTACCCTACTCTCGTCCTATCTTCAAAACCGAACATACAGAGTAACCTGGAGAGGATCCGTGTCTGAACCCTGTCCTCTAGCTACTGGGGTCCCTCAGGGTTCTGTCTTGGGCCCTCTCCTCTTCTCTCTATACACCAACTCATTCTCTCTTTTCCCAGCTCCGACACACATGTAGCAGAACGGATCTCCGCTTGTCTGACTGACATCTCTCAGTGGACGTCTGACCATCACCTGAAACTCAATCTGGACAAGACTGAGTTTCTCTTTCTCCCACCACAGATCTAACCATCACCCTCCACAACTCTGTGGTAACTCCTTCTCATACTGCAGGAACCTGGGTGTGACACTTGACGACCATCTCTCCCTCACTGCCAACATTGCTGCAACAGCTCCATCTTGCAGATACATGTTGCACAACATCAGAAGGATGCGGCCTCTTCTAACCCAGAAGGCGGCACAGGTTCTGGTCCAGGCTCTTGTCATCTCTTGCTTGGATTACTGCAACTCCCTCCTGGCTGGTCTTCCTGCATGTGCCATACGACCTCTGCAACTCATCCAGAATGCAGCAGCTCGACTGGTCTTCAACTTACCAAAGTTCTCCCACACTACACCGCTCCTCCGCTCCCTTCACTGGCTTCCTGTAGCTGCTCGCATCCGCTTCAAGACTCTAGTGCTTGTGTTCCATGCTACAAACGGATCTGGTCCAGCCTACATCCAGGACATGATCAAAACCTACACCCCAGCCCGCCCACTCCGCTCTCGCTGCCCCCTCACTGAGAGGATCGCAGAGACATTCGCAGAACTCGAGACTGTTCACTGTCCTCGCTCCCAAATGGTGGAACGATCTCCCCATCGACATTCGGACAGCAGAAAGCCTCCACATCTTCCACTGCCGTCTAAAAACACATTTCTTCCGACTCTACCTCGACTAAGACAACGACAAAAAACAACAAAAAAAAACAAAACGTATACATCGCACTTATGACTAGCACTTTATAGTTTGATCTACTTGAAGCTCTTACTTACTTCTAGCTCTTATTTGTACACAAATGTTTAAATGCACTTATTGTAAGTCGCTTTGGATAAAAGCGTCTGCTAAATGACATGTAATGTAATGTAATGTAATGTATTTGTGTGTGTGTGACGTTAAAATCACTGATTTTCTCTGTGGACTTTGGTGCAGCAGAGTGAGCAGTTTACAAACTTTACTTTCCTGTCGGAAAAATGACGGCGTTGGCTGATTCTTGGTGCAGTAAGAGTAAAGTCATGTGATATATTAACAAGATTCGGAACGTAATAAAAAAATAATCTGATACAGTTTCCCAAATGATCCTTATAACCAGATTAAACCTTTGAGGGTTTTTTTTAAAAAATAATTAAATCGACTGTCTCGAATGTCGTTTCTTTGCTCCAAATAACAAAGAAATCTTAATTAATAACCATTTTTTTTTTGATTGAGAACATCACCGTCTCCAGGTTTTGGGAAACCCTGATCAACATTGCGTGGTTAAACGTGAAAATAATCTGTTTTTTGTCTCACTCACACTCTGCGTTTAGACGCGCTCTGCTGGGGCGGCGACCACGGCGGGGAGGGCGGGAAACCTCGGTCCTCAGGCTGGACCACGGCCTGAGGGAGAGGAGGCTTCAGGCAGCCATTACTGACCGACACCGAGGTCACTGCACAAACACAGCCACCATCACACTTATCAACAAACTGGCAAGTGTAAACCAGACACTGGAAGAAATACTATATTAAATAGCCACCAGGGGGCGACTCCTGCCTGCTTCTTGCTGCCAATTTGGGTGGACTGAACCTTTAAAACTGACTCTTGCAGCTGGTCGTACAAGCCCCTCCCCCTCCGTGATGCCCCTCCTTCTTCCAAACACCTGTTTGTACAGTAACTGTCCAAAACCGGCGGAAAACAGAGAAAGCAGCGTGTTTTAAAGTTGTTGTATTTTGAAAACGGTTGATGACACAGATGAAATGTTTGGTGTGTGAGCGTCAGGAGGCTTTAAGCCACTCCCACATTTAAATGTGTGAGAAATGGCTGTGAATTGACAGAGAAATCACCCTCGTCTTCATTTTTAAAAAATCTCCACAGCTGAGTTTTAACATGGGAGAGAATGAGAGCTTTGATGTGATTTTAAGAAAAACATATGAAAATGAAAACAACACAACGACAGCAACGTGTCTCTGTGCGGGTTTGTTTGTTTTTGTCATTATTTTCATGGACCTCAGCTAGTGTGCCACTCTAATGGTCCCATACACACTCATTCTAAAAAAAAGTACAAGACTTAAACTGCGACTGTTTAAAAACTGTAATATGTAACAAAAGTTTGATTTGAGTCTTGTGAGCCCTTTAAAGTTCCAACCACGTCTCTACAGTTACCGAACGACGACACTCTTCATTCATGTGTGTGTGGAATGTCCAGACAGTTTAGAAGACAGTAACATTATGAGTTCAATGAATCAAGTACCTGCAGATCCTGGACTGACCAGACTGATGGGCTTCTGGATCGGATTCTGGACCGGATTCTGAATCAGAGTCTGGGCCCGGCTGGGGATCAGAGTCCTGGGGGCCGGTCGAGGAACTGCATCCTTCAAATGTAATAAGAAAGTGAAAGAAACGTAGCCTCACCTCTGTGTCCTGACTCACAGTTTCATACGTTTGATCCCGTTCACCTGTCTCACTGTGTCTGTCTGTCTCTCATCTGTCATCCCTCCATCCTCTGCCAGGACAGGAGAGGAGAGGAGAGGACACAAGGGAGGATAGGAGACAGTACAAGAGGGGAGGGGAGGAGAGATGGAAGGAGAGGATTCAAGAGAGGGGAGGAAACAACACAAGAGAGGAAAGGAAATAGGTGACAGCCATTAGGAAGTCAGTCTGTAACAGTGTATCTTATTTTCTGTCTGTTCATTTAAATTTCATTTCATTTGTTTCATACAAAAAGGAAACAAACAGAAGTGTGTGTGTGTGTGTGTGTGTGTGTGTGTGTGTACAGAAGTGTGTGTGTGTGTGTGTGTGTGTGTGTGTGTGTGTGTGTGTGTGTGTGTGTGTGTGTGTGTGTGTGTCTGTGTGTGTGTGTGTGTGTGTGTGTGTGTGTGTGTGTGTGTGTGTGTGTGTGTGTGTGTGTGTGTGTGTGTGCGTGTGTGTGTGTGTGTGTGTGTGTGTGTGTGTGTGTGTGTGTGTGTGTGTGTGTGTGTGTGTGTGTGTGTGTGTGTGTGTGTGTGTGTGTGTGTGTGTGTGTGTGTGTGTGTGTGTGTGTGTGTGTGTGTGTGTGTGAGTGTGTGTGTGTGTGTGTGTGTGTGTGTGTGTGTGTGTGTGTGTGTGTGTGTGTGTGTGTGTCTGTGTGTGTGTGTGTGTGTGTCTGTGTGTGTGTGTGTGTGTGTGTGTGTGTGTGTGTGTGTGTGTGTGTGTGTGTGTGTGTGTGTCTGTGTGTGTGTGTGTGTGTGTGTGCAGTGTGTGTGTGTGTGTGTGTGTGTGGTGTGTGTGTGTGTGTGTCTGTGTGTGTGCGTGTGTGTGTGTGTCTGTGCGTGTGTGTGTGTGTGTGTGTGTGTGTGTGTGTGTGTCTGTGTGTGTGTGTGTGTGTGTGGTGTGTGTGTGTGTGTCTGTGTGTGTGTGTGTGTGTGTGTGTGTGTGTGTGTGTGTCGCTGTGTGTGTGTGTGTGTGTGTGTGTGTGTGTGTGTGTGTGTGTGTGTGTGTGTGTGTCTGGTGTGTGAGTGTGTGTGTCTGTGTCTGTGTCTGTGTGTGTGTGTGTGTGTGTGTGTGTGTGTGTGTGTGTGTGTGTGTGTGTGTGTGTCTGTGTGTCTGTGTGTGTGTGTGTGTGTGTGTGTGTGTGGAGATAACTGGTGGTAGCAAATTAGACACCAGGACGTCCACTGACCACTAAACACAGGGGTGTCTCTCTCTCTCTCACACAAACATGCCTGCACACCACCTGCCCCCACCCTCTGACCTCTGACCTCTGATGTCTTCATTGGGCTCCAGCAGCTTGTTTCCGTCCAGGACGCCGTAACGTTTCCTCCATTTGCGTCTGAGTGACGGAGTTCTCTGAAACCTGCAGCCACGACAGCACGTGTCAATCAAAGTCCAAAAGCTTTTAAAGGGATAGTTCAGTTTGTTTGTAAAAGCATATTATAATATTTATATTTAAATATTATAATATTTAAGAAGATGTTCTTTATTTCACTGTGAGGCAGGAAACTGAAGTTTGTAAACCCCTCACTCTCCCACACCAAACCTCATAGAGAAACCAAGTGATTTTAACATCACACACACCCCTTGAAACCCTTTGTTTAGAGTGACCGCAGTGACACAAAGTGACCACACAAGGCAGCAGAGGACCAGTGTGAGCAGGACTTTGGTGTGAGAGAGTGAGTGGTTTATAAACTTCACTTTCCAGACAAACAACTACAAAAAAACTCGTTCACTCCTCGTACTTTAACAGCTGAAACACATTTCCGTCAATTCTGAGCTTCAATAATATAAATAATCATGAGCTTGTCTGACTCTTTGAGTAAAAACAAGTCAAGCTACTCTGAGTTAAGATAAACTAAGCAAAATCAAGTTAAGTTCAGTTGAGCTAAGCTGAGTTAAGGTAACATGGGTTAAGCTAAGGTAAAGTTAGGTTAGGTTTTAATAAGTTAAGGTAAAACAAATTAAGCTGAGTTAAGATAAACTAAGCTAAATTAAGTTAGTGAGTTGAGTTGAGTTAAGGTTATGTTTAAATGAGTTAAGGTGAAACAATTAATTTAAGGTAAATCAAATTAAGCAACTGAGTTAAGATAAACGAAGCAAAGTCAAGTTAAACTGAGTTTAACTAGGTTGAGTTCAGCTAAGCTGAATTAAGGTGCCATGGGTTAAGCTAAGGTTTAAATAAGTTAAGGTTAAACAAATAAGTTAAGGTAAACCACGTTAAGCTACTCTGAGAAGTTGAGTTAAGATAAAATGGGTTAAGTTAAGATGAGTTCATCTAAGTTAAAATAAGATAAAGTGAAAGAAGATAAACCAAGCTAAAATGACAAGCTGAGTTAAGTTAAGTGAGTTAAACTAAGCTAGGATGAGTTAAGATAGTGTAAGATGAGCTAAGATAAGATAAATTAAATTAAAGGTTGTAAACCACTCACTCTCCCTGCACCAAAGTCCATAGAGAAAATCACACACACACACACACACAGGGTTGATCCACTGCTGCCTCCATCACTAAGTTCTAATTTCTTATTTTTTCACTTTGGCGTTTGAATTGTTTCCTTTAGATTGACCGCAGTGACACAAAGTGACCACACGAGGCAGCAGAGGACCAGTAGATCCTGTGTCCCCGTGAGCTAAAATCACTGATTTTCTCCCTGGACTTTGGTGTGAGAGAGTGAGTGGTTTAAAAAAAAAAAAAAAAACTTCAATTTCCTGTTGGAAAACTCTGTCAAATCAACTTGAAGATGTGAAGATGATGCACTTTTTCTTCTTGCATGTGAGTGCAGACATGTCCTGCTGCTGCTGCTGCGACTTTGTCCTCAGTGTCTCTGCCACGTCTCAGCCTGTCCCTCACAGACACAGCAGGAATGTGAACCTGGACACTTTCCAGCTGTTTTACATAAAAATAAATACACGCCACCGCGGACACATGAGAGCATGTGAAGAGGAAAAATGTGTCTCACCACAGGAACGATCTGTCCTCTGCCTCCTGGCTCTGGCTCTGGCTCTGGCTCTGGCTCTGGTTCTGGTTCTGGTTCTGGTTCTGGTTCTGGCTCAGGCTGCTGTCCATGATCGAGGACGTTCAGGCGAGTCCGTGCAGCTGTTTTCTCTGAATGAACGGTGATTGTGAAAAGTCTCTGTGATGAGGAGGAGGAGGAGGGAGGAGGAGGAGGGAGGAGGAGGAGGAGGAGGAGGAGGAGGAGGAGGAGGGAGGAGGAGGAGGAGGAGGCAGACACTCCCAGCTTCACCACAGCTGGAACAAAAACACAAGAAGACAGAAAATACTGCAGGTGCTGGTTCGTGTTTTCTGAGACTTCCTGTTTTCCTCCATTCTAGTTCACCTTTTTGAATTGTACTTATTGAAGTATTTATACACATATGTGGTGATGGTAGTTTTACTTAAGGTTTTAAGTTACTTCTTCCACTGCTGTATTTAAGTACTGTATATCTATATTTGGATTCAACTCAACTATACTAGACTACTACAGAAGAGTAGAAATACTACAGTACATTTAAAATACTACACTACAATTTAAAGATACTACAGTAGGCTGGACAAATATATAGATAGACAGGTACAAATACTGCAATACAGCACAACATAATAATAAGGTACAAATACTTCAGTACATTTACAGTAAAGTACAAATAATATGGCAAGGTACTAATACTGCAGTAGAGTTAAAATACCACAGCAAAGAAGAAATAGGCACAGTTAAAATACTACAGTTCAGTACTAATACTGTGATAGAGTACAAATACTACAGTCTAGAACAAAATACTATAGCTAGGTATTAATACCTCATACAGTAAAGATACAGTGAGGTACAAATACTTCAGTACATTTACAGTAAAGAATAAATACTATGGTGACAAAGTACAAGTACAAATACTATGGTGAGGTACTGTAGAACAATTTCACTGTGATCCATTGATTCTTGTCATAGGGGCTTTTACGGTGAAAAGCATGACCGGAAGTGTGTGTTCTGAAGAGCGGAAGTGTGTGTTCTGAAAAGCGGAAGTGGGGATGTTTACACTCTTGTCGCTTCCGCAGCGTGTAAGCTAAGCGGCGGCAGAGATCACACGCATGTTTCCTCGCGCTGTTCGTGCCACAAACAGCGCGTTCACGGTGTTTGTTCGGTTCTTGGGTGAAGGAGTGACGTTTATCCGTTCACCTGAACTCCGCCTCCCTCGGTGCTACGCCCCGCCTCCCCCGCAGGGCGGCGCCACAGGTCGTTCCTCCTGCACAGACGCACGGATGCCTCCAAAACACAAAGCGGTGAGAAAATGAAACCTGCGTTTAGTGAAAGTTTGTGTCACATTTAACACATAGCCGGGGCTGCCGCCCCCTGCTGGCCTGTGTGGGTAATGCAGGTGAGGAGGACGTATTTAGATTTTATTAACCTTAAAAAACATTTACGATTAATCCTGATGACAAGTAATAGGAGACATTTTCAAATCAAAAACAACAAAGTTAGAAAATCAGGTCTCAGTGTAATATTTGAATAATAATTAATATTCTGATTGTTTCTCATTGTATTAGGAAAGAAAGAAAAAAAACAGCATGAATTCTTCAGAATTCTGACGTTAATCTTAAATTCTGACTTATCTCAGAACTCTCTGTTTACTATGAAAATAAACACTTTTATTTTGAAATCCAGTGAAATATTGTCCCAAATGTGTCGTTTTCGTTTGAGACAACCATTCAAAACAAACACTGAACGTTGTGTAGATGAATGAATGAATGTGCTTCAGTCACATGACTTTGACCCCTCTGTGCTGTGAATCCAGGTCAAAGGTCAAAGGCGGGCAGGTGGAGCAGCAGAGCCTGAAGGTTCTGGTCCAGTGTCTCGACACAAAAGTGGAGCAGTTACCGTTTCAGTCCACGCCAAGCCGGGTTCTAAACTCAGCGGCGTCACAGGTAAGAGGAGGCCACACCTCACACCTGGTGGAGTCACCTCTGATTCGTGGCATTTAAGAAAAATTCAGAGTTTTTTTTGTTTGCTTGTTTTCCTCTGCTGCTGTAGATGTATCTGCAGAGGCGGTGGGCGTGTCCATCGCAGCCCCGCCCACTGACGGAGAAGCCAACGCCGAGCTCATTCGCTTCCTGGCACAAGTTCTGCAGCTGAAGAGGAGTCAAGTCTCTCTGGACAAGGTTCAGTTTTACGTCACATAAAAGGGATAGTTTGGCTTTTTTGGTCTTACCTCCTGTCCTTCACTTATCTCCCGTCTCCTCTGTCCTTCACTTACCTTCTGTATCCTGTGACCTTCACTTACCTCCTGTGTCCTGTGTCCTTCAGGGCTCCAGGTCCAGGGACAAAGTAATCAGGTTGGACTCGTCCCTCAGTCCTGACGAGGTGCTGGTGAGACTCAGAGAGGCTGCGGGCTGACAGAGGGGTCAGAGGTCAGGGGACGTGTGTGTGTGTGTGTGTGTGTGTCTTCTCCATTCATTAAACACTAAAGTCAAAGATCATAAGAATGTGTTGTTTTTCTCCGTTTCTCTTTTTTAAACTTATTTAACCGTTCTGACATTCCTCATTATTCATCATGTTCATCATTCGCTCATTATTGTCTTTTTCTTTAATATAAACTGACATTTCTAAAGGAAACAAGTTCGATTTATGAATTTCATGATTTTATTTACACAAATCTCTTTAGTGTCTTTGGTGAGCCCCAAAAATATCCACTCTAACTCTGTCAGCCGTGTAATTAAAGAAACTGGAGTCAGTCTGTGGGGGCTTTAATCTCAGAATTCTGACTTTAATCTTAGAATTCTGACTTTAATCTCGGAATTCTGACTTTAATCTCAATTCTGACTTTAATCTCAATTCTGACTTTAATCTCAGAATTCTGACTTTAATCAAATTCTGACTTTAATCTCAATTTGAATTCTGACTTTAATCTCAAATTTCTGACTTTAATCTCAATTCTGACTTTAATCTCAGAATTCTGACTTTAATCTCAGAATTCTGATTTTAATCTTAGAATTCTGACTTTAATCTCAGAATTCTGACTTTAATCTCAATTTAATTTTGACTTTAATCTCAGAATTCTGACTTTAATCTCAATTCTGACTTTAATCTCATAATTCTGACTTTAATCTCAATTCTGACTTTATTCTCAGAATTATGATTTTAATCTCAATTCTGACATTCTCGGAATTATGATTTTAATCTTGTGGGGGCGCAGGGTAAAAAAACACTGGGACGGAGACGAGGACTGTGGGGTTCAGAGCGTCCAAGACCTTCATCAAAGGTCACGATGATGATGATGTTCCAGTTTCCTGCAAACAAAGTTAAAGCCAGACTAAAGTTTCTTGAGGACTTGTATAAGAGTCACACGGGACTTTGGTTTCTGCTGCGTTGAGTCCACAGACCGTCTCGTCCGCTGATCCCGGATCAGAAGCTTTACACACTGAGCCCCTGTCAGGCAGACGGATGTCTGCGGATGTCTCCGTCTCAGAGCTAAGCCGCCTCCTCCTCCTCCTCCTCCTCCATCAGCTGCTTGTACATCCTCCCTCCCACACTCAAATCCTCTGTCACATCACGTCGCTGTGGAGTTTAAACGTGGAGCAGAGACGGCGATGATGTCTCTTTGAAGAGAGACATCATGTGACAGTGTTCGTCTGACAGATTTATAACATGTTTCTAAAAGTGGAAAAAAAGGCTCATCTAATAATATGTACAGTGGTTAATGTTCACGTCGTTATCTCACTGTCAGACACACGGTGACCACAGGACACTCTAGTAAACCACTAAACCACTCTCACACACACACACACACTCACTCTCACACGGGACTTTGGTTTCTGCTGCGTTGAGTCCACAGACCGTCTCGTCCGCTGATCCCGGATCAGAAGCTTTACACACTGAGCCCCTGTCAGGCAGACGGATGTCTGCGGATGTCTCCGTCTCAGAGCTAAGCCGCCTCCTCCTCCTCCTCCTCCTCCATCAGCTGCTTGTACATCCTCCCTCCCACACTCAAATCCTCTGTCACATCACGTCGCTGTGGAGTTTAAACGTGGAGCAGAGACGGCGATGATGTCTCTTTGAAGAGAGACATCATGTGACAGTGTTCGTCTGACAGATTTATAACATGTTTCTAAAAGTGGAAAAAAAGGCTCATCTAATAATATGTACAGTGGTTAATGTTCACGTCGTTATCTCACTGTCAGACACACGGTGACCACAGGACACTCTAGTAAACCACTAAACCACTCTCACACACACACACACACTCACTCTCCAACACACACACA
>NW_025321574.1:28833-36333 GCF_019176455.1 Solea senegalensis
ACACACACACACTCACACACACACTCACACACACACACACACACGCTCACTCTCCCAGTCCTAACTTCACTTTCTTGTTGGAAAAGGAAGGTACACATCCTTCACTTACCTCCTGTCTCCTTCACTTACCTCCTGTCTCCTTCACTTACCACCTTACCTCCTTCGATAAACGATAAACCGCATCATAATGAAACTCCGCCCACAGCCTCGTTTCCTCGTGCTCTTCCTCTCTGTGAATGGTGGTGACGTCATCGGGGCGGGATGGGGGCGGTGCTGTCAGTTCAAACACCCCACGCGGCTGCGGGCAGATCAAAAATTGAACGGAGCTCCTCGCGCCGTGTTTGCTTTTGTTGTGTCCGACACCAACATGTGGGCGCGTGCTGTTGTGTGCGCGGCGCTGCTGTCCGTCATCTGTCCGAGCGGAAGTACGGAGGCCGAGCGGGACGTTCAGGACACACGCTCCAACACCAACAGACTGGTATTTAAATCATAATCATAATAATAAGATGAATTATTTGTCATGTATTATTTATAAACTCCTAAATCTTTAAAACTGTTTGTGACAGCCTTGATTATACTTTACTAACTTCTTTTTTATTTAAACAAAACGCATTTTAATTATGATGAAAGTCCCTGTACTTTATTTAATTAACTTTGATTGTTGTTTTTAAACTCATGAGATTAAAATTGTTCATCTGTTGTTGTTAAGCTGCAAAGTCACGAGTAACTATTTTAAAAGAGGAAATGAATGTTTAGTGTTTAATAAGTTACCAATATTAACATAGTACTACAAACTAATACTAGTAATAAATGTCTCCTGTGTTGTTTTTCTGGACTATTACACAGATTATTACACACCTTTAAACAAACATGAGAATCAGCTGTCTCCTACGTCCTACATTTGCCTCCTGTCTCCTACGTCCTTCACTTGCCTCCTCTGTCTCCTAGGTCCTTAGCTTGTTTCCTCTCTCCCCTGCATCCTTAGCTTGCTTCCTCGGTCTCTGTCCTTCTCTTGCGTCCTGTGTCCTTCACTCACACCCTTACCTTCACTGCCTTGGTTCAGACCAGCAGCTCCCGCGTGGTCTTTGGTGTGAGAGAGTGAGCGGTTTACAAACGCCAGCTTCCTGTTGGAAAAGTCTGTTTCACAGTGACGATAAAGGGAAAATGAAACGGTTAGATGTTTGGTTGGTGACGTGTTGGTTGGTGAACGATGAATCACTCGTTCATTTCACTTCTTTCACAGTGAAACACGAGCCGTCCCCTGAGCTCTGTGTGTGTGTGTGTGTGTGTGTGTGTTTCAGCTTGGTGCTCTGCATGAAGTGCTGGAGAAGCTGCAGACAAACAGGATTCATCTGTGGGAGAAGAAATATGGACAAGTCCCATCTGTGAGTGTCTCACACACACACGCAGGATAAAAGACGACAGGAGTCACATGTCAACAGAGATTAGGAGGGTGGGATTACTTTTGGGGGAGAAAGAAAAAGTACTTTAGAATTAGATGATTTACGAGGGTTTAAGGACTTTCCTCAGCGGCGGTAAATCACATATTAACACAAAATACATACATTACGCACTCAAAACCATTCTTTTACTTTGTTTAAATCACATTTACAGACGGTGTCACGCTAAAAAACACACTTACTTCTTATATAAATCTGTCAATCCAACAAGCAAAATGATGAACATTTGCTATGTTATATTAGATATATTATTAGTAAGTTCTATTTAGAAATGTATTACTTTATCTGACGGTGTGACAGATGTTCCAACAGGGATCTCTCCCACACCAAAGCCCATAGAGAAATCAGGAGCTGCTGCCTCGTGTGGTCACTTTGTGTCACTGAGTCGAAATGAAATATTTCAAATGCTGAATTCACAAAATAAGACATTTGAGCTCATTAATGTGCTGCGATGTTAAAATCACTGGTTTTCTCTATGGGCTTTGGTGCGGGGAGAGTGAGTGGTTTTCTAATTACACATTCTTAAATTATAACATCAGTCCTCTCTCTCTCCAGTGTGACCTGGGCGAGCACTGCGCCGTCAGAAAAGGATCTCGCATCGGAAAGATGTGCGACTGCCCTCGAGGAGCTTCCTGTCACTTCTTGCTGCTCAAGTGTTTATGAGACGTGTCGCGTATCATCGAACACATTTGAAGTCATGGTGTAAATAATCCAGTTTTCCAGCTCCTTAAACCCGTGCTGTGGCTCAGTGTCACCAGCAGGTGGCAGTGCCGACCACAGCAAAGCAAATTCACAAAATGTGTCTATGGTTAAAAAGTAAAATAAAACCATGCAGTAAATGGTCTTTTGGATGTGATGATGTTTCCAGGTAAAAAGACACAGCTGAAGTTTCTCGTCACTGATACTGTGTGATTTATAAATGTTAATAAAACATTAAGGTCAAAGATGAACAAATGTTTTAAGTCTGTGTCAGATCTTCACACTAACATCACCTCAACTTTTTATTCCGTTTCATTTAAACACATTTAGAACCTGTAAGATCAATAAAGAGGAAGAATTTAATTGTTTAAAGATCCCATAACCCGGACGTGCTAATTAACGCTGCATTTTTTAATTTAATTTTAGATACTTTATTAATCCCCTTAGGGAAATTATTCTCTGCATTTTGACCCATTCTACAATTAGGAGCAGTGGGGGTTGGGTACCCCAGCCCTTTTCACCTGGTGGGGACTTAAACCGGCGACCTTCTGGTCGTCCATAACAGTCAGTTGAGCCACTGCTGAGAGCGCAGGGTTCGATGGTTTGCCTGAGCTCTATGAAGTGGAACGCCTCGTGTGTTGACTAATTACGTCACTGGTGAATCTCAGCACTCCTAGTCCGGACACATCCGGTGACCTACTTTCAACCATAGAAGAAGAACTAGTTGTAGCTGCTGAGCTCCGTACAACAGATCGCTCAGCAGCTACAACCAGAGTAGTTCTTCTTCTTCAATATAAAGCAGGACACAGCACCAAACACCACCTAAAGGAAGGAGCAGTGCAGGTTACAAAGACAGTATTTAACTGTCTGTGTGCTTGTTTTGTCGTTTAGCATTAGCCGGCTACACGCTAAGCTACACGCTACGCTGGTGTTTCATTGGCATGTGTGTTTATCATCTCGTAACCACGACGTTATCCAAGCTCCAGGTGTCCTGCAGCAGTCTCACTGTCACAGTGTCACTGACTCTGGATCAGATGTGTAAGATTACAGAATCACTCAATGTTCTGATCGATGCCTTTCCAGAGGGGGAGCTGCAGGTCCGAGAGCTGCCGTGCCAATGACATCACTACCAGGTAACTGGCCAATCACAAGACAGTCCGTGTTCCGTGGGTGTGGTTCTGGTCTGAAACGGCGCGGCTGATGAGGCGTTTACATGGGCTCGTTTGTAGCGACGAGGACGTTTTCGACCGCTTTAAACCTGAACATCTCACACAGAAGTGAGACAGGACCATGCTATGGCCACTTTAAACCTGAACATCTCACACAAAAGTGAGACAGGACCATGCTATGGCCGCTTTAAACCCTGAACATCTCACAGAGGGTGAGACAGGACCATGCTATGGCGGCTTTATGCTGAACATCTCACACAGAAGTGAGACAGGACAGCCATGCTACTGGCAGCTTTAAACCTGACATCTCACAGGAGTGAGACAGGACCATGCTAGCAGCTGCCTGGCTGGCATGCCTGACACATCTCACACAGAAGTGAGACAGGACCATGCCTACTGACACGCTTCAAACCTGAACATCTCACACAGAGTGGAGACAGGACCATCTAGGCCTTTTAAACCTGAACATCTCACGCAGGGGTGAGACAGGACAAATGCTATGGCCGCTTTAAGCCTGAACATCTCACAGAAGTGAGACAGGACCATGCTACGGCCGCTTTAAACCTGAACATCTCACACAGAAGTGAGACAGGACCATGCTATGGCCGCTTTATACCTGAACATCTCACACAGAAGTGAGACAGGACCATGCTATGGCCGCTTTAAACCTGATTAAAGGAGCAGTGACGCGCACAGACCACGTGTTTGTCCCAACGCTTTTTATTAAACATACTTTACAGACGCTCAAACTCCTCGTGGCTGCTTGAAGTTCATGCCGACGGTGGGCTGGGTCACCTGCAGGTTAGACAGACTGCCGAAGTCCTGCAAGACAGAGAAACACACACTGAGAGCTGGACTAACACACTGAGACCAGGACTGAGACACAGACAGAGGTGTGTTCAGAGTCTGTCTGTGAGCACCAGGGTCTGAGAGGAACTGAACATCCTTCAAACACAGGGAAAGGTTCACAGTTTCATCTTCCTGTTCTATCAATGACCTGGCGACACACACACACCATGATCACTTTCGAAACAGGACAAAGTTAAAAACGCTCACTTCTCTTTAGCTATTTGTGACTTTTAACACCAACAGCAGGAAGGTCAGAGGTCAAATGCATCTCCAGTTAAAGCCCAGTCATCATCATATCAATCAAATCAATCAGTGTCAGTTTTCATTCACAAGTTTCTGTATTTGGATCAAATTCATCAGCAGCTTCATTTTAACGTCTCAAATATTGATTTAATCGCAAACGCACCACGATCTCTAACTCAGGCCCGTGAACGCATCACGATATCTAACTCAGGCCCGTGAACGCACCACGAGCTCCAACTCAGGCCAGTGAATGCACCACAAGCTCAAACTGAGGCCAGTGAACGCACCACAAGCTCAAACTGAGGCCAGTGAACGCACCACAAGCTCAAACTGAGGCCAGTGAAATTCAAACTGAGGCCAGTAAATGCACCACAAGCTCAAACTGAGGCCAGTAAATGCACCACAAGCTCAAACTGTGGCCAGTAAATGCACCACGAGCTTAAAGTGAAGCCAGTGAACGCACCATGAGCTCAAACTGAGGCCAGTGAACGCACCACAAGCCTCCTCCTCAGATGCACAACACACGTTTTCATTTGAAAAATTTGTGTTGTGAAATGATTTTGCATCATCCAAACACAAACTGTTAAATTTAACACACAAGCAAAAAAATCACAGTACAAAACAAGGATGAACAAAACCAGAGCAAATATGAACGACATCAATATTGCAGCAAAAAAGTAGTGAGACCGGATTCAGAGCCTGAACAGACCCAATGTAACCTGATTAAACATGATCACACAGCTGTAAACACTCACCAGCAGCTTCAGCATCTCCTTGGTGTCGGGATCAACTTCGATCAGCTCCTGGTCCAGAGCCGAAACCTAAACACACACACAAACACAAACACAAACACACACACACTTAAGAACAGATTCATTTTGTTCTCCAACAGCAAACTTTCACAACGTTTCCTACGTGACTTTAGCATTTTGTGTTTGTCTGAGAGCGCCAGGGTTCAAGAGGAACAGGTCATCCTTCAAACACGGGAAAAAGCTCTCAGGTTCATGTTCCTGTACTATCAATGACCTGGTGACACACACACACCATGGTCACTTTCGATACAGGAGACCAAGAAGAAAACATTCCACAGATGTAGTGACGCCGAGAGCGAGGCCAAGAACCCACTATCAAGTCAGGGAGAGCTCGACATCAACGCTGCATTCCTCAGAGTCAATCTGTAAATCTAGCGTTTCACGTCTTTGGGTGAAAGTGAAATCATTAGTTCAGATTTATTGACAGAATGGTTGTCATTCAAACTCAGTCTGACAGTCACTGAACTGAAATACCACTGAACGTGGTCATGTTTTCAGCAGCGTTGTCTCTGAATAGACTCCTGTCATATGTGGACATTTGCTAAATGTTGGAGTCACAAATTTGAACCACGTCAGAGCAGGTGGTTTAAAAAACACCAGGAACTATCACTGACGACAAAACCTGCCACGCCGGGACTCATGTCCATCATCAACATATCTGACATGGCGTCAGCAGGTTAATGAACCTGCGTTCCTGGGTTAACTGTGTGTGTGTATGATGTGATGCCTTCACTGACCTCTGGTACGTAGTTGTCCCTCCTCTCTCGCTCCTCCTCCTGCAGTTTGATGGAGATTCCTCTGACTGGACCTCTCTGGATCCTCTTCATCAGGTGCGTCACATACCTGCACCAAAAACACACAGCAGCTCTGTTTACCTTCAAACTTTTTTAAATCTTTCAGTTGGACTAGGGTTCTTGTTCTTTTATTCTTTTTATTGCAAAGACAATTCAAACACTCCTGAACATGACTGCAGTTTGTTTTATATCACAGCTTAGGTTTTTCATGCAGTACATTTACTTTAGTCCGACAAAGACTGGTTCAATTTTAGTTGGACTAACTTGTTTACATGACATTGAGAAAACCAAATTGTCTTAGTCATTTGAACATTCATGTAACAGACGTAATTCAAATGTATGTGAGCACCAGGGTCTGGTAGGAACTGATGGTCCTTCAAACACAGGGAAAGGCTCACAGCTTCTTCTTCCTGTTCTATCAATGACCTGGCGACACGGACACCATGATCACTTTCGAAACAGGACAGCAAATCAAACAACCGATCACTGACCGGCGTTCACTCACCCAGCGATCTTGTTGCGCAGCTTTTTACTGGGAATGATGGCGATCTCCTCACACACCCTCTTGTTGGTGTGGAAGTCGTTTCCCAGCCGAGTGTAGTATTTCTCGATGATGACCCTGGCGGCCTTCTTCACCGTCTTAGTCCTAACTCGTCCCTGCACATGTACAAAAAACACAAATCACACACTCAGATAATGACAATTATTTGACACCCACAAACGTCACGTTTTGAACAGTTTGTCAAGTGCTTTGAGCGGCAGCAGTGCAATCAAACGCCAACTCACATTAAGACCTTGTGGACTACAACCATCATAACAACTGGACTGTTCACCTACCACAGAACCTCACAGATAAAGACGCATGTAGAAATAAACTGAAGCCGTCAAACCGTTTACATCATTTCAATTTGCAAAGTTATTGTTCAAGGGTAAACTGCAGCTGGAGTGTTGAATGTCCAGAGAGTCATGGAGGAATCGGACTGTCGAAATACAGATTATACTTTTACAACTGGCCTTGTGTTTTAGTTGCTAGAGTGAAGAAACTAAAACTGTTTAACTGTTGCTGAAAAACGCAAGTAAACAGACTGTATTCTTCATATCTACAGTGTAAAAATGATGTGAACACATACGTAAACCCGGATTAACTGGAGATATTGTTCAGCTATTGATCAGCGGCCTCACGGGTCATTTGTGCAGCGTCCACACGCCACAGCCGCCCGGAGTTAGCCTCCAATGCTAACTCCCGGCGACTGATACCGGGCAAATTGCCCGGTTTACACGGACGGTGAACAAACACGAAGCCCGGCGTTGTAGTTCGGAGCCCCCCGTCAATAACCCAGCTACCGCGTGAGAGAAAACCGCGACTCACTACCGCTGAACGACGGCGCCGCTTCAACCCTCCACCGCAAACATCGCGAATAAAACGCTCCGTTTGGCCTCATCTGCCGCCAATACAGCCGGGAACCAGTAAAAC
>NW_025321575.1:0-31608 GCF_019176455.1 Solea senegalensis
GAGTTGATATGAACTGTTATATGAACTCATATTAACTATGTTAACTATGTTAATGAGTTGATATGAACTGTTATATGAACTCATATTAACTATGTTAACTATGTTAATGAGTTGATATGAACTGTTATATGAACTCATATTAACTATGTTAATGAGTTGATATGAACTGTTATATGAACTCATATTAACTATGTTAACTATGTTAATGAGTTGATATTAACTGTTATATGAACTCATATTAACTATGTTAATGAGTTGATATTAACTGTTATATGAACTCATATTAACTATGTTAATGAGTTGATATGAACTGTTATATGAACTCATATTAACTATGTTAATGAGTTGATATGAACTGTTATATGTACCTGTTCACATGAAGACTTATCGAATGATTAAAGTGTATAAAGTGTCGGATCAGCTGTCAGTCATGAGCCATGAACTGGCTTCAGTCATGTGACCGAGGAGAGCTCCACACCCATGACCTCCTGACCTCTGTGTGTGTGTGTGTGCTCCTCTGGCCTTCAGGTCACATTCATTTTGGCCTTTTTTATTTGAGGGAGGAAACGGGGGCTCAGCGTTTCAGTGCATCTGTGGTCAGAGGGGTCGAGCAGCTGGTCAGCAGCTGACTGATAAATCAGGAGGAACTCTCAGTGACTGTAGGTGTCGACTGTGACTCCTGTCGCGGTTTTGTTCAAATCAAACTCTTCATGTTAAAGCTTCACAAACGTCACTTTAACTTTAACAGACTTCAATCTTTTCTTATGTTGTAATGAATAATTCCCACAGTGTGGATCGTTCTTGTTAAAACAGGAAAGTGAAGATAAATATTAAACCAATCATCTCAATTAGCATCAAAGCACAAAAACAGACCTTTCTGCGAACAATCTTTTTGTGCGTCTGTGATAAAGAAGCTTTGCCGGCTGATTTATGACGGCTTTTATGAGCAGAGACATCAAAGCTTCTCATTGTGTTTGAAAGCCACAAAGAAACTTTATTAGCCACGAAATACAGCCTCTCACCAACTGAGCTGCAGCTCAGACAATGTGAGCGCTGCTTCTCATGAATCAGCAGCAGCAGAAGAAGCAGCAGAAGCAGTAATGAGGACACATGAGGACACATGAGGACAACAATCACATTCATCAAATCTTCTTTCTCGAAGACCAAACTTTGATTTGATTCTAATTCCATCATCTCTATCTACTCATTCATATAATCTGGTTTTTGTGCATTGATTTGTATGAGTTGGGGTGAAACAGTGAAAGAGAGGGGGAGGAGTGTGAGAGGAGAGGGGGAGGAGTGTGAGAGGAGAGGGGGAGGAGTGTGAGGCTTCATGTAGGAGTGACATTTATAATTTATAATTTCTGAAACCAACAAGAAAAAAAAGACTGAGCTCAAATATGTCCTTTAATACGACAACGTGATTTATGAGAGACTGCAGAGGACAGGAGAGGACAGGAGAGACTGCAGAGGACAGGAGAGACTGCAGTGGACAGGACAGACCAGGACAGGAGGACAGAGAGACTGCAGGAGGAGAGACAGGGAGAGAGACTGCAGTGGACAGGAGAGACAGGGGACAGGAGAGACTGCAGAGGACAGGAGAGACTGCAGTGGACAGGAGAGACTGCAGAGGACAGGAGAGACAGTGGTGGGAGCACAGGAGAGACTGCAGAGGACAGGAGAGGACTTCAGAGAACAGGAGAGACTGCAGAGGACAGGAGAGACTGTAGTGGACAGGACAGGAGAGACTGCAGAGGACAGGAGAGACTTCAGAGAACAGGAGAGGACAGGAGAGACTGCAGGACAGAGAGACTGCAGAGGACAGGACAGGAGAGACTGCAGAGAGGCTGCAGAGGACAGGAGAGACTGCAGAGGACAGGGAGAGAGACTGCAGTGGGACAGGAGACTGCAGAGGACAGGAGAGACTGCAGTGGACAGGAGAGGACAGAGAGACTGCAGAGGACAGGAGAGACGGACAGGAGAGACTGCAGTGGACAGGAGAGGACAGGAGAGACTGCAGAGGACAGGAGAGACTGCAGAGAGAAACTCAATAAAAAATAAATTCAGATTAAAAAGATTTCAGTTCACTGTCAGAGGAGCAACAAGCTGGAGGTGGAATGAGGAAACTTTAAAAGTTGTAGTTTTATTTAGTAATAAATAAAGTTCATCATCATTCATCCACGACTAAATAATGGATGAATGATGATGAACTTATTGATGAGTTTGATCGTCGGTCTTTTCTCTCTTCTCTCGACACTGTCGTCACACTCTTGTTTTTACACTCACTTCCTCGGCTTGTCCCCCCCAGTAACCCCTCCTTTTGCAGGATTTAGCTTGCCAGGACTCCAGGTCAAAGGTCGTGGCCCAGATGTCACAGCTTCCCCCCCTCACAGCTCCTCCCCAGCATAATCACAGCCATTGTGTGTTGTGTGGTGTTGTGTGGTGTTGTGTGTGTTGTGTGGTGTTGTGTGGTGTTGTGTTGTGAGTTTAGAGAAGTTTAGAATCCTGGCAAACTCTTCTCTGAGGCTCCTCGCTGAGTCTCCTCGCCTCCTTGCCTCCTCGCCTCCTCGCCTCCTCGCCTCCTTTCATATCCACACCCATGACCTGAGATTCTTGGAGTTTTATCTCAGCCTGACCTGCAGGCCTTGCTGTGGCTCCACTGAAACTCCTCGGGGCAGTGTGGGGGAGGAAGTCGCTCCACTTCACCCCTCCTCACTTCTTTAACCTCTGTGGACACAGATTCATCTCCTGTGGTCTCCTCCTCCTCCTCCTCCTCCTCTTCCTCTCTCCACCCACAAAATACCTCACGTTTCCATAGCCAACAAACATCAAGTCATTCATGCTCCACTTTAATATCCACAAATAACACATTTTTAAAACGATGTGTTTTTATTTATTAAAGTCATTTGCTGCCATGTTGTTTAAAAGTCTCCCAGGGAAACTTTCTTGAAACAGAATAATTATATTGTGAATGATATTATTTACATCTGCGTGCTTGAAAGGGTCTTCAGGGTCACTGAAGCCGACGACCCCCAGATTCTGGACTTAAGTAGGAGTGTCCAGTGAGCAGCAGGAGTGACAGGGTGATGGATAGTGGAGCTCTTGTGTTGTGCATGTGTCACACTGCTTCACACTGTCGTCTCCCTCCTGCTTCCTCTTGACCGCAGGAATCTCATTGTTATTCCTGGTGATGAATTATTTCTCTGAACTGTTTATTGAACTGTGATTTATTTAAACCTTTTTCTGAATCCAGATCCGAGGAAGAAATACCACGTTAAACTTCTGGCTTATAACTTTGTTGGCGACGGTTACCAGGCAGATCAAACTGTCAGCACTCCTGGCTGCGTCTGTGAGTCCTTTATCACAAAGATCATGGTAACACAAACACTGCAGTGTGAGCTTTCTATAAACACATGTATGTTCCAGCTGTTCGAGATCGTCTGGTTCCGCCTCCTCCTCCACCGCACAACGTCCACGCGCAGACGAACAGTTCCAGCGCTGTGTTTCTGCACTGGGGTCGACCGGCCTTCACCTCCAGCCACGCTGTCGGCTACACGGTCCGCTGTAACCCTGTGGGCCTGCAGAACGCCTCCCTGGTTCTCTACCTGCAGACGTGAGTTCATTAAACTGTCACACGTTCACATATTTATTCATGTTAATAACCTTTAATCATCTTCACTGGACGTGAAGGAGCGTGAAAACATTAGTAACAAGTAACTGTCTGACGGTTTCGCAGTTACTCAGCCTCACATCTCTGTGACTGACACAGCAGCTCCATATCACCACCTGCTGGCCATTCATAAAGACACAGTTCACCTCTAACCCTGTAAGCTAAAGAGCACACAGTGGTACAGTGGCGAGCACTGTTGCCTCACAGCAAGACCCAGTTCAACTGCGTGGACTTCACATGTTCTTCACATGTTCTCACATGTTCTTCACATGTTCTTCACATGTTCTCACATGTTCTCACATGTTCATCACATGTTCTCACATGTTCTTCACATGTTCTCACATGTTCTCACATGTTCTCATGTACACATGGGTTTTCTCCAGGTTCTCTGGTTTTTATGTGTGTGTGTGTGTGTGTGTGTGTGTGTGCACCAGAGGCCGACAGAGAGAATTGTTGTTAGAATTTGTCTTAGACACACGTTGACCAAGAATTTTGACCCTGACGTGGATTTGAACTCACAACCTTCTGATCTGGAGTCTTCTCTGATTGCCTCGTTGTCTCTGTGATGGCCTCCTGTCAGCTGACTGCCCCTCATGTGGAGAATAAATGAATGAGTGAATATCATGAGTGTGTAAACATCATCAGTTTGATCTTCCTCCTGCAGGAATGAGCAGAGTCTTCTTCTTAAAGATCTACAGCCAAACACCAAGTATGAGTTTGCGATTCGCCTTCACATGGATCAGCTGTGGAGTCCCTGGAGTCCTGTGGTTTATCAGACTACTTTAGCTGAAGGTGAGCACAGAACATCTATAGATTCTGACTGAACGTAGGTCATTGACAGATGTTTGGATTTGACCTTGTCTTCCTCCGTGCTCACGTCACAGCTCCCATGTCGCCTCCTTCCAATGTGAAAGTGACTCTGATTGAAGGAGACACGGCGCTGGTCTCATGGAAGCCTCCGGATGAAGCTAACGTCGCTGTGACGCGCTACACAGTCCTCTACGCGTCCAGAAATGCATGGATTGCTGGGGAATGGCAGGTGCTGCACAGAGAAGGTGAGCGTGAGATTATCTCAGATTCACGTTTAGTTCCTTCAACCGTCCAGATATTGTGTTTACATGAATGAATGAAAGTGGTCTTTAGTTCAAGTTTCAACTGTTGGATGTCACCAACAGCGTCAATCACCATGGCACTGCTGGAGAACCTGAAGCCTGGTCAGGTTTACGTGGTCAAAGTTTCTGCCTCTAACGACGTGGGCGATGGACCGTTTTGTCCCACAGTGGAGCTGAGGGTGTGGCCAGACGTCTCCTCCACAGGTGCGTCCTCACACACACACGCACACACACTCACACACACACTCACACCGCGTCCTTTTCCAAACAGAAACATAATCACCGCCATGTTCACAGGCTTCTCTGATGGTTTCTATCACCTGGATGAGAAATCAGTGACGGGGATCACGGTGGGCGTGTGCATCGCTCTCATCTGCATCATCATCTGTGCCTTCATCATCGTCTGCAGAGGCCAAAACAGGTTTGACACCGTTAGTCTTTGTTTATTGTTTGTTTATTGTTTATTTTTATTGTTTGTTTATTGTTAGTTTGTTGTTTATTGTTTGTTTGTTTATTGTTTGTTTGTTTATTGTTTGTCTGTTTGTTTGTTGTTTATGTTTGTTTGTTTTTTATTGTTTGTTTGTTTATTGTCTGTTTGTTTATTGTTTGTCTGTTTATTGTCGATTGTTTACTGTTTGTCTGTTTGTTTATTGTTGATTGTCTTCTGTTTGTTTGTTTATTGTTGATTGTTTTCTGTTTGTTTGTTTATTGTTGATTGTTTGTCTGTTTCCAGGACAGTCTCAGCGGTGAAATCGCACAGAGGAGTGAGCTCATCTTCTCCAGCTGTAGGACAGCGGGGCTCTGATGGACACGCGGAGGACAGCGTGGACGTGGACGTGACCGTGACGATGAGTCCAAACCATTTCATTGATGCAAAGGTAACACAACCCTTTAACATAATATTAAATTATAAAATATTATTATAATTCTATGTATTATAGTGATAAAGTTATCTATCTAATCCTAATCCTGTTATAAGCTGTGACTCTAAAGTGCTCAGAGCTGTAATGGCTGTTCCACTGAACTGTAACCGGGACTCATTCACGTTTTCTCAGGGTGGAACAAACCTCAGGATTAACTGTCTCGGTCCAGTTCAGCTCGGTTCTGAGAAGAAAAACAAATGGTTTTCCTTCAGGAAGAACGGGAAACAGGAGAGTGAAGCAGTGCAGGTGAGATCAGAGAGACATGAGGACATTTGACACATGAGTGCGTAGTAAACCTAAAGAAGTCATTTAAGACCAGAAACTCGTCACATGGTGACTGCAGGTGTATTATTAGACCTATTGTTATTATATTTTCTTTTTCTTGACTGAAGTTTAGTCATAAACACTCTGTGTTTCTCTGTGCTGCAGAATCTGAGACACGGCTCCGTCTCCTACCACCCGGGCACCACGGTGTTGACCTACGAGGACGAGCTGTCTGCAGACCAGACCTGCAGAACCCTGCAGGTGCTGCTGGGACATCCTGGAGACACGGAGGGTTCTTCAAACAGCGAGGGCAGCCACGAGACCGGGGACTCTGGACGCTTCTCTCACGACGAGACGGAGCTCACCGACCTTTCATCTGCAGCGAGCAGCCGTCTGCCGTCTCTCACCGCGGAGGACAGCGGGAGCTCGGACTGCAGCGGAGGAGGAGGAGGAGGAGGAGGAGAGTCATGATGGAGTCTGCTAAGTGTGTGTGTGTGTGTGTGTGTGTGCGTGTGCGTGTTGCGTGCGTGTGCATGTGCGTGTTCACTGTTTGTCAAAGCAATCGTTTCAGCCTTTTAGGATTTGCTTGAATTAACTTTCTTCTGGGTATTTTGATGAGAAGATTAATGGCACTCTGGAAACAGGTTGACCTGTGACCTGTGACCTGTGACCTGTGAGTATCACACAGGGTTACATACAGTACATGCTGCACTCTGGCTTTAACTGAAGCTGAAAGTGACCTTTAACTATGCAGCTTTAAGCAGAGTAAATGATAATCATCTGCTGAAGTGATGCATTGTTGTCCTGTTTTCTTCTCTTCACCTTTGACCTCAACGACCAGGAAGCCGTGTGACCTTGTTTTTCACGCCTTTCTTCTTTTTTTATGAATGTCTTTGTGTTTTTTGTCCTCTCTTAATTTGTGCTTGAATGTTTCTTTTAAATCTCACCCACCATGAATGTTTCACTTATTTAAGAGAGAGTTTATCACTGGAGCGAAAGGGAAGAGTGAGTGTCGTTCGCTGATTATCTACCTCGGTTTACCTCGGGCTAAACCTTCCACTGTATATTTAATAATATGTTCTGTGATTGTTCTGATTTATGGGATGGTGAGGGCGCTGCTGCTGCAGCTTCTTCCTCCTGATCCACCTGTGGTGTGGACTGAGCCAGTATTAATAATTATTGAGTAATTGATAATGATAGTGATGATAATAATAATGTGCAGCTGCCCTTGCTCGTCCTGTTTTATACTACCTCGTTTAAGAATTGATTTTGTTTGTCTTATTGTTTTCCTAAACTCAGGGAACAAGGTTTAGTACATTTGAAAAAGCTGTGTATTTGTACACGGTGAAGTGACAGGGTATCTTCTCAGTACTAAACTCTTGTACTAGGTTATATGCTATGAATGTATCTTTGATTGCATTGTTTTGCCCTCAGGTTTTGTCGACTTCTTCCTTTTTGTTCACTTAAACATTGACACCAGAAGTGCTTCGCCGCTCGTTGGTACAGAAAAGCTTTACTTTGTGTGGAGATCGTCCCTCAGACGCCCAAACCAAAGCCTAACCTGTCTGAGGGAGGACGCCGCGCATGAAGAATGATTGTAGTGTAACCACACATGAACGTGAAGAAGAAAATCTATATTTTTACTAGACTATATGTACTACTGAGTACACACTGTAGTTACTGTGTTGCTTTGCTGTAGAGTAGATCAAAATTAGCACTTGTCTGCAAAGTAGTTTTGTTTGATCGGCCGATGATCAGCGGCGACTGCGACGCTGAGGAAATAATCACGATACACATTTCACCAAACATTCAAACGCTGCACATCAGTGGCCTTGACCCGCGACACCGGCGTCGTCGTGGGTTAGAATCCCTCAGATTAATAATCAGCCTCCTGCACATGTCACAGAGTTCCTCCTCCTCCTAACGTGTTGCAAACAGATGTCTGTACATTCTACACTATATATTATATTGATTAGTGGTCTGTTTGCACTTTTTTAATCAGAGATTCTGTGCAGGATTCAATCATTTTTTGGATGAAATGTGACACAATCAGTTTAAGCAAAGATTTGATGTTAAAGGTCACCGCTGCACATCGGCAGAGATTGATTGTAAAATATTCTACTTCTGTGTGAAATGTTGTTTTCAGGAAGCAAAATCAAGATGTTTTTTTCTTTTATTTTTATTTGTCTTTTGTCGTTGAAGATAAAACTTTATCTTGAGATGGACACAAACATTTCCATTCTACTTTAGCCAATAATGTGTCTGTCCTTTTTATAGCTACAGATGAAATACACGGGTCATTATTGTGTGTGTGTGTGTGTGTGTGATGTTTTGACTTTGTGCAGCAGAGCAGCTGTGTGTCATTTACAGTCAAACTCAGGGGAACTCACAGCTGCTCGTCCTTGAAGAGGAAACAAGTGTCAACTCTTAAAAATTGAATGTATCTTTTTCTGTTGATGTTTTGTTATTTTGTGTCTGTTTGTCTGCAACATTACTGCCAAAAATGTTTAGTTAGATTTTAGAAAAATCTGTTTAAATAAAAAAGTTCCCAAAATGAAAAGTGCTTTGGTTTTTACTCTAAATGTTTAGTAAAGAACAGAATTATGGAAAGATTTTCACAGGTTAATCACTGGAGATATTAGATATGTTATAATAACCATAACCATATTACCTGCTGCATCTGTGTTGTTTCCCATGACCTCTTTTGCTTTGTGTAAACACAGTAAAAGCACATGTCAAAGCTCTAATAAAGATGACGCTTTTGTGGATTTTGAGGTTTGCTACAGATCACTCTCCTGTGCAGGAGTTTGTCTCTTTGAGTTTAACTGACTGCAGGGATTTGAATCCAGAACACACTGACGTAAATTGCGTAATCTCTAGTGTCTCTTTCCTCTACCATTCTGTGTAAATGCGGATGATGGAAATCCCAGATTTAATAATGTTTTAAATTCTGAGACACTCAGATAATCTGGCATTTAAATCATCTTTTCTCTGCATTCCCGTGTTCACTTTAAACTTCAGCAAGTCACCTTGACCATGTCTAAACCATGTCACTTTATTAGGTACACAAACAAACTGCTCACCATTTCAAAGAAAACCTAATGAAGTGTGTGTGTGTGTGTGTGTGTGTGTGTGTGTGTGTGTGAGTGTGTGTGTCATGGCGTCAGGCCCTCTGGAGCATCAGATTAGTGATGAGCTGTTCAGAGACCGGTTGAGAAACACAGTTGAAAACACAGTTGAAAACACAGTTGAAAACACAGTTGAAAACAACACGTGTTTGCTGACGGACATTTAAACATTTAAACTCTGTGTTTCTCTGTGCTCGTGCAGTTACCGCGGGAAACGAACACACTGAGAAATCGTTGTTTACTTGTTTGTCTCGCGCAGCTCTGCTTAGTCACGCTTCCTTGTTTACTTTTTTTTCGTAGCCACGAAATTCGCTCGCGCACGGTTTACCCCGCCCTTGCTGAGCCCGTTTGCCCGCCGCGGTGTTTGATGGGAAATGCAGTTGAAAGCGCTGAGTGTGTGAGCAGCCGCGCCGCTGGAGAACCACATTTCCCAGCTACGGTGGCTCGTGAGCGGATAATCTCGGGTCTACTGCAATAACTGCGGAGCTGCTGCAAACGGCTTCATCATCGCTCGAGACCAACAACAGTGAGTTCACTCGGTTTTACTGACGACTCTGAACGTAGTGAACGTGTGTTTAAGGACAGACAGACGGGCAGACAGACGGGCAGACAGACAGACGGACGGACAGACAGACAGACGATGGTCGCTGTGGTGACGTTTATATTTCGCCTCATTAGTCAGTCCGTGTTCATATTTAATGTCGACATTAATGTTGATCAATGTGAGCTACCGTGTGTAGGCGTCTCTGTGTGTGTGTGTGTGTGTGTGTGTGTTTACAGCTGGAGCTACATTTCTACATTACTGTGAGTCAGTGTCACCGCTAGATGGCGCTGTTACACGTGTGTGTGTGTTTGTTGTGTTTCGTCCATGCTGCTGCAGGAAGTGACGTCTTTTGATAGACCCGCGTTTTCTGTAAAGTTCAGTGATTATGTTTAAATCTAAAATATGTGCAAACACAACAGTGACACTAATGAAGAAGGTGAAGATGTACAGACTAGCGTTAAATGATATTAAATAATACATATTTCAAACACTCTAAATACTTGACAGTACTAAGAAATCAATGAATTAATACAATAATCGAACAATAATAGTATCAGAACTGAGACACGAGAGCTCGTCTGTCTGATGTGCTCATGTTCACCGTGGTCTTCAGTCCAAATGTGTGAAATCATCTCCTCACTAACTAACCTCACAAGCTTTGGAGTGTCTTTGGAATGTTGTTAGAGTCGTGCAAATTAAATACATACATTGTCATTGGAGTTTGATACTAATTTTGTTCACAGATATTGTGGAAAACAATGCGCCATTATGAGTTCTTCTGCTGTTGCCTTTGGTCTGTGCGCGGTCAAGAGGAGATGAAAAAATGCTTTATTTGTAAAGCACTTTAAAAAACAGCCTCTGCTGGAACAAACTACATCAATAAGAATAAAATGTCGGACATAAAACGTACAAACAATATAACAATAAACCAATGAAACAATAACAATGTTAAAACAATAAAACCAGAGCAGAGTCTCATGCTGGGTTGAAAGGTAGGAAATGAAAGTGGATTTTAAGACGAAGACGGTAAAGGTGACCTTTAACCTTCCTGTTAACAGTGTGACATCGTTACCAAACATCAAAGGATATTTTCAAAAACTCTTATTAACAATAATCGTCCAATGATTCACTTGACAGGTAATTTATGGCACGTTATGTGAGTTATGTCAACATGTACATATACATACATATATATATGTATATATGTATATATATATGTGTACTCCGCCCTCCTCTTCCTTTGATCTGTTACCATGGCAGCGATGGTAGTAAAAACACACTTTAATGTTCTTTTGTTTAAAGAACATTAAAGTGTAAAAAGTGATGTTTTACTGTTTAGTTGTTGTTTTTCAGCTGCGATACTGAACGTGTTACTGTATCCTGTCATCATCTGTGTGCTGTGTGTGTGTGTGTGTGTGTGTGTTTGTCCAACAGGGACAGAAATGTCGGAGACATCGAGTGATGCAGAGTCGTCCTGTGGCTGGACCATTATTACTAATGAGGTCATTAAAATACAAATTTTATTTATTCATTATTCCTGACGCCGACTTTTGATTATCACTGTTGAAACGGTGGACGACATTTGTAAGTTAATAAAAGTTAAAAAATAATGATTTATGTCTTTAAAGGTTGTTATTGAGTATCAATCAGACCAAGTTCATATTTGGGATCATTTCACCGTCTGAGTTTAAATAAACTGAGCGTTGGAATCAGGAGGACAAGCGTTTACCTTTTGTAATGAAACTTTCAGCTGTTTAATGTCATAATCCAGTGACCTTTGAATGACCTCTTGTTGTTATCTTGTGTTTTCAGGGTTCAGATATTGAAACGTTGTTATTGGAGGCTGTCGTGGATTATGGCACTGAGCTGTCGGAGCGCCCTCCAGTGGAGGAATCAGAGCTGCAGGACACTCATGCCTCTGCACTCGGTAAATATTTTCAACAAAGAAATTGTCATTGAATTGAAAAGAATCATAAGTGACACATTTGTCATGATTCATGTCACAGCTGACTGTGACATGAATCGTGAGACGCTGAGAGACCAGACCACGGTGGAGACGCTGCTCTGCTCCCAGGTGAGAACGTCAATAATCCACACACACACACACACACGTTTACTTTACGACACACATGTTGTTGGAGCACATTTGTCTGGCTGTTTTGTGCAGGACAGAGACGACGCTGCAGGGAAGGAGCAGGTGACTCTGCTGTCCTCCAGCGATCACTCTGACATTATGACCCTGCGAGACTCGAGGGAGGACGAGCATGCAGACGTGGAGGACGAGGCAGCGGCCAGCGAGGAGTCTTACCTGGGCACGTCGTGCAGCAGCCAGTATGCCTTCACTGCTGCAGACACAGGTACAACACACTCACCTGTCGTCTGTTTACATTCTCTGTCTCTCAGTCAGCGCAGAAACATTTGTTCCTTTTCCTGTTTCTACGGCGTCAAAGCAGGTTTGATCAGGAGTCACTGGACTCTTCCTCAAAGTCTGCTGAATTTAGGAAAGCATCTGAGGAGCCAGCTCACTGGAGGGCGCTCTTTCACAGGTGCCCTCATTTACAACTGGAGTGAATCTAATCTGACGCTAACTTGACTCGGCTGTTATTAACACAATCAACTAATCCACAGGCTGAACTACACATGTACAGCACAGTGTGTGTGTGTGTGTGTGCGTGCCTTTGATGAATTACTAAGTTATTATTCAATATTATATACAAACGTGTGTTCATATACATTAAATGTTACAGAAAAATGATCTCTCATTAGTGATTGTTCCCAATCTTCTCTTTTCATTTAGCATGAAATGAAATAGTTTTGCTCCTGTAAAATAAAACTTTTCATAGACGTGATCATGAGCCTGGTGTTAGTTCCTCGTCACCACAACTATCACGGTGTGTTTATCTCCAGTTTTCCCAGTGAAGCAGCAAGCGGCGACAAATACGAGCAGCAGTGAGGACGAGACGGGACCGAGCTCCAGCACTGTCCTACGAAGACGGAGGGTGAGGAGAAACACCACCAGCACGCTGACCGAGCCTCAGGACGAGACGCTGGAGTCTGGTCTGCGCCAGGACCAGGACAGACAGGACGATAGAGAGGAGGACGATAGAGAGGAGGACGACAGAGAGGAGGTCAAAGAAGAGGACAGAGAGGACGACAGAGAGGATGACAGGGAGGAGGTCAAAGAGGACGACAGAGAGGACGACAGGGAGGAGGTCAAAGAGGACGACAGAGAGGAGAAGCAGCAGGAAACTCGAGTCCGACCTCCCGATGACGTGCGAGGCCGGTGCAGAAGCATCGTCCACACCTGCGTCGTGCTCGCTCTGGTCGTCGGCGCCTGCATGAGCTTCAGTCGTCTCTATGGTGAGAAGTTTGTGACACTACGATGTTGTTCATGTAGAAAAATAAGATCACAGGAAGTTACACACTGCTGTCTAACTTCCTGTGATCTTATTTTTCTACATCATTTCCTGTGTAACTTCCTGTGATGTTCAAGTAGAAAAGTCGTCACATAAACACCGAATGAACCAAAGTGAGTGTGTGATTTTCCCACTGTGACCTGTGACCTTAGATTTGTCAAACTCCTCCTCCACTCATGTGCGTGTGTGCGTGCGTTGTGTGTGTGTGTGTGTGTGTTTCTCTGTTTCTAACATGTTTAAAACATGAAGAAGCCTTTTTTTACTTCACAGGAGAGAAACTGTGTTTAAGGTTTAATGAAATGAATTGAACTTTGTGTTGATTCTAAATTCATTCATGATTTTTTATAAATAAATCAGTTTTATTTTAATGACAGAGAATTGTGTGATTGATGAGTTCATTGTATTTGAATTGATTGACGGTTTAAATCCGTGTTGTTCTGCTAACGTCACAGGCACACAGCAGATTCCAGAAAAACACGACCTGTTTGTGTGTTTGGGTTCTGATGTGGATCCAGAAGAACTTTTTCTAAACCAGGTCAGTGACACTCACAGCCAACGCTTTAACAGTGCTTTTTGAAACTTGCTTTCATGACAACTTTAACATAAATCAATAATAAATCCAGCGTTTATTGTGTCACCATTTAAACTTAAGATCATTATTAATATTTTTGAATACCTTTACCGTCAGTGGGATCTACTCTTTGCTCTGTTTTGTCACTTTTATTTTCTTCCTCAGGTTGTGAATAATATTCTGACTTTAATTTATCAATTGAATCATTTTCTCACCCAGGCTCTGAAGGAAGATGCTGATCATCATCACGAGAACCAGGAGATCAACATCAAACAGGCAGATATTATATAAGATCATCATGTTAACGCTACTTATTTCATTGAATATGAATTGTAAATATTCCCTCCTTTTCCTACCAAGGCCCAGAGAGATGACTCTGAAATGTTTCTGAAACAAAAAGCCACTGAGAGAACTTCCATGATGGCTGAGCAGCAGAGGCCGGCGGCTGAAAACCAGCAGCTGTCCACACTCCAGGAGGAGCTGAGACACCTGCGCTCCAAGCTCTCACATCTGGAGAAGACGGGAGCTGGAGTCGACTCAGTGAGGTCAGAAAACCAGAGGCTGAAAGAGCAGCTGGAAGAGAAGAAGCGGACGATCACTAGCGTCCATGTGCAGAGGGAGGAGTTAATGGCTGAAGCACAGACACTGAAGAAGAAGCTGGAGGAGGAGAGGAAGGTCACACACGAGCTGAGGAGCGAGCTGAACGCTTTGAGGAGTGACGTCCATGGTTCAGGAGCAGAGGAGCTGCAGTCACGTCTGACGGAGCTGGAGAAGAGACTGAGCTTCGAGAAGCAGCGCTCGGACCTGTGGGAGAGGCTGTACGTGGAAAACAAGGAACGAGCCAAAGGAGACGCAGAGTCCACGGGGAAAAGACCAAAGAAGGGCATGGCAGGGAAAGTGCAAGAGACATTTGACGCTGTGAAAAACTCCACTAAAGAGTTTGTTCATCACCACAAAGAGCAGATCAAAAAAGCAAAGGAGGCCGTGAAGGAAAACCTGCGCAAGTTTTCAGATTCTGTCAAATCCACTTTCCGACACTTCAAAAATTCAGCGTCCACGTTGATGAACAAAGCTCGAGGCTTCTGTCACGGGAAATGTGACGGAAGGGATCCGAACGCTAAAGAGAGCTGGCAGCACAGAGCCCACAGACCCCAGAACACTCGCAAACCAGGACACAAAGTTCACCAAGACCGAGGTCCGAACATGAAAGGATGCTCTGGGGTTTTTGACTGCGCCTACCAGGAGTCCACGAGTCTGTTCAACAGAGCCACGGAGCCCATCACAGCCGACGAGTTCTACCAGCTGCTGCAGAGCTACGTGCAGCAGGAAGTCGACCACTTCCACCACTGGAAGGAGCTCGAGAGGTTCATCAACAACTTCTTCCACAACGGCGTCTTCATCCACGACCAGATGCTGTTCACGGATTTTGTCAGCGGCGTCGAGGATTATCTGGCAGACATGCGCGAGTACCAGGGGCTGCACGACGACATGTTCGGAGATCTGGACGACTACGTCTACAGACACTTCTTTGGAGACGCCTACGCCAAACACTACAGCCCCAGGTAAAGCTCAAGGTCAGGCTCAAGGTAAAACTCAAGGTAAAGCTCAAGGTAAAGCTCAAGGTCAGGCTCAAGGTAAAGCTCAAGGTCAGGCTCAAGGTAAAGCTCAAGGTCAGTCTGTTGCTCAGTCACATGCTGATGAACCTGAAACCGTCGTCAGAAATCATGGAAATGAAGAAACTTTGGACTATTTTCACTAAACTGAGAGAAGAGAAACAAAGTTTTCAGACTGTCTTTAATAAACTTTAGTAACCTGAGTCATAGTATAATATAATATAATATAATATAATATAATATAATATAATATATATACACACATACCTAATGTTACTGCGTGAAGTAAAACTGCACATACAAACTGAATGTAACGCACTCGTCGTTTGTGTTTGACTCAGACGACCGTTTGAAAAACCCGTCACAGACTCAAAGGAAGAGGTGAAGTCCAGACATCACCAGCGGAGGCAGCAGAGAGCCAGATCTCGACCTCGCTCGGGAGGAAACTCTGAGCGTCACATGGCCGACGTGAAAATAGAAGTGGGTCCGCTGCCGTTTGATCCCAAATACTGAAGATCCATCAGATCTGAGGTTTGTTTGTTTGCACAACGTTAACTTGATGCTACTGAACGTCCCCGAGTGCTTTTGTGTTGTTGACGTTCAAATCTTTGTAGCATATGTTCTATTCTAATATTGTTAATAATACAAAGACTTTAAACACGACGTCGACGTCCCTTCAACCACAGTTCCTGTTCACTGTGGTTGTTGTGCTTTTGTTAACAGAGTCCATGTTTAAATGAGCTGTGATGATGTCGTGGTTTCTTCAGTCAAACTTTATTTACATGGAAGCAGGAAAACACTTTTTACTCCACAGTTAATTAAACACACATTTGAGGATATTTCAACATGATGAAATATTTATTTTAGTGTCAAATCATACAACATTGTCGTGATCAGTTTCCTGTGTCAGTGCCTTTCATAAATAAAGATGCTTCCTCCGACTCTTCCTTGTGGAAAGTGAGTGTGAAATATTTCTGCCGTCCTCACAAACTCGTTCGCCTGTAAAAACACGGAGATTTCCTGCAACAAGACACACACACACACACACGTTCAGCGTTTGCAGAAATGTGCAACAATACAATACCAGGAATATTTCACCTTTTCCAAAACATTGAACAGAACCAGGTGTGTGGGCAGAGAAGATTTGTAAGGAAAGGAGGTTTTGAGCCAGTGAAGCGGCTCGCGGTAAAACGTCTCGGCCTCGTCCACGTCATCGTCCTCTCCGAGGTCAGGAGGACACTCGAGAAACGTCATCTTTATGGGACAGTGGACGTGGCTGCAGGGAAACATGAAACAGGTGAGAAGTCAAATCAAACAGGAGAAGCTACTTTTTTCACTTCATTTACAGTTAATATTGAGGGCGGAGTCATTGGCCTTTCTTATGTTTGACAAAACAACGAGAATCCTGATGCTGCTTTTTTTTATTTTACAGCAAACAAGCAGGACAGAGATCAGCGTGAGGTAAGATGACGGACGTTAGTAACCACTGACACACACGCACACACACACACTTTATACCAAAGAAAGAAAATGATCATGAGTGGTGAGCACCTGTAGTACGGTGTGGAGTGGCAGGGCATGAGGAAGAGGACGTCAGGCTGTGCAGAGGTGGACGCGCTGCTCTTGTCACACAGCGTCTGCAGGTGGTTCATCACGTCCACTGTCCCGCGCTGGTGGATCAGGCCGGTGTAGAGTGCTAGAACCAGGTTTGTGAGCAACAAGAACACAGCTGCGGGCCGACGCCACTCTCTCAAACTGGCCAGTGACTTCCCTGTGGTGGATGTTACACACTCATCTGACTGTTCTGTGCTCTGAACACAACAAACACTGAGACACTGAGACACTCACCACAGAAGATCATACAGAGCGGCAGCACGGGGAAGATGAACCTGAACTCTTTGTGAGGAAGAAAACTGAAACACAAACGTGATCACAGGAGTCGCTCTGGGTTATTTATATATGAGACAACGCCGAGACAACACTGAGACAACGCCGAGACAACACTGACGTGATCACAGGAGTCACTCTGGGTTATTTATATATGAGACAACACCCGATCATCCAACAGTCAACAGAGAAATCATGTGTTTGTACAAAGTGAAGTTTGTAAATAAAAATAAAATCCATGCAGGATGGACTTTGGTGTGGGAGCGTGAATAATACTGAGTTACGTTCAGCTGTTAATCACTGAAACAAACATGAACTGGACTTTAACAGAAAGTCTGCACTTGTCAGTCACGATGATGTCATCAAAACTTCCACGTTTACTTGTTCAAATATGTCACTAACCAGGAACACAGTTGTACTTTTACCCCCCATGACTGAGAGAGCTTCAAACTGATGTCACACAAATCCAATGATTGAATGATTTCATTCCTTCATATTTTTAATATTTTACCTGTAGACCACGACGGTCCAGGCGACTGCTGCCAACAGGATCTTGTATCTGTTGAAGGCGAGGGAGCATCCGTGAAGAAAGAAGGGAAGATGAGGCCCCATCACCACCGGAAACCCCTGAGTCAGGTACCAGTGCCAGGGGTGAGAGCCATAGAAGTCTGCCACTCCGTGAACGACGTTAAACTTCAGGAAGTTAAACTGCACCAAAGTCCACTGGAAAACAGCCAGAGCAGCAGTTACATCCACAAGTTACTCAGCAACAGTGAGTGAGAGTCAACTCTTTACCTTTTCATAGAATATACAGTCAATCACAGTTGAAATGACGACAGCTGCCGCCCTGCAGACGAGGAAACCGCAGCGTCACCGACAGTGAAAGAACATTTCCATGTACACACTGTTGAGATGTGACGAACTAACCCTATAGGGATGTAGTGATGAGTGATGAGTGTCAGTTTGTTCTCTTCCTGACAGAAATGATGCAGCAGCAGAGGAAACCAGACGATCAGCGCCGTCGGGCGGAAAACCACTGCCATGGCAACCAGGCTCAAATATTTGATGCTGGAAACAAAAAGCGTCTTTAAGTCTGGAGATAAAAGCAAATGATGATGATGATGATGATGATGATGATGATGATGTTTTCAGAGAAACAGACCTGCTGTGAGTTTTGGACCCAGACAGAGGAAAGTAAAAGAGAGCCAGACACGTGAGGGATGTTTCTGTGCTGTTGCTCAGAGTCCTGGTGCAGCAGAACCACGAGAACCACGAGCACACGTGACAGAAAAACTGCAAAACAAACATCTGTTCGTGTACAATACTTCTTGTTCTGAAGCTAGAGCATTAGCGCAGATCCACACTGATCCACACTGATCGGAAACAGGTGAAATCCTCACCGTCCATTTTGTAACGTGTTGATTTTCCAGCGTTCGGATGAGGAAGAAGAACTTGACGTCAGCAAACGCAGCCAGGAGAGCTTGGATCATCCGTGGAAGCCATTTCTGCAGAGGCAGTGTCACCATGCTCATCAAAACTGAACAGTGACACACGGTCTGTTCACTTACCAGGAGCTGGACTGAGTCCAGGTTCACTTACCAGGAGCTGGACTGAGTCCAGGTTCACCAAGTGTAAGATCTTGTATATGATCGCAAAGACGAGTGGATGAGAGAATCCTCGTAGTCCTGTCTTCCATTCCCATGTCAGAAACCCATAAGTCCAACTGTTAAGGTTTTAACAGCAGAATAATTACAACAGCTTTTCTCATGATTTGATTCTATCACAAAAATGTCCTCCTTAAACCAAACTTTAATGACAGAACTCCTGAACCTTTAAAAAACAAAAACATTACACTGAAAATGATTTATGAAGGATATTTGAAGACCATACGATGAGAGACCTCCAGAGACTGCCAGTACTCATCAGGGACAAAGCTGCTCTGAACCAGGAAACAGTTGATGAGTCTGAACACGACAGAAAACGCAACAACTCTGGCTCTGAGACCAACTGTGAACAAAGAAAAGGAACTTATGAGCGGTTCATTAGTCCAGTTCATCTGGGAACTCACGTGATTCAGATGGTCAGCTCCTTACCAGCTGACCATCTGAATCACCAGGGTTAGGAAACACTGCACTTATGCGTTATATTAACGTCATTACTGTGAACTTTGCACTGTTATTCACTTCTGCCCAGTCGTACTGCTCTTTACTGCTCTTTCTGTAGTGCTCTTTTTCATCTTTAAAAACATTTATATACTGTGTATATATACGTTTACTGTTCACTTTAGAAAATGTTGTATGCTTGTTATGCGCCAATGACACCAGAACAAATTCCTTGTATGTGCAAATCGTACTTGGCAATAAAGCTCTTCTGATTCTGATTCTGACTAGTCAAGTTAAATCAAACCCAGTCTGTTTCTCTTTTTGTAAACAACAACAACAACAAAGAAAACTACAGCTGTTCACAAATATAGTGACCTCAACGTTTTTTTTTATGAATGAAACTCTGAAAGTAAAATGTCTCTAAATAATATTTCAAAAATAATGTCTCACCGTTGTTCAGAGGACATTCATTTTCATTTGCATACAGTTGGGATTTTCTCTTCCGCAGTTTCACATCATGCACTTTGTTTCCAAACTTCACTCTTGGTCGGATCTTGTCCATCAGGACATTTTGTCTTTAGTCTGCAGGACACATGGACTTCACCTGTCTGTTGACACTGGACGACAGACCGGACGACCGGACGACCAAACTTCACTGAACCTTCACTGTCCCGCTGGCGTGGATCCACTGAACCGGAAACTCTTCTTGTCTTTATTGAACAGAGTTGATTTTAAGTAAAATCAGCAGCTACGTCACAGTCAACTCTCATCAAACTCCTCGCTTTTGTTTACTTCCGCATTCAGGCTGGCTTCTTCCGGTGGAACACGGTTTTTGACTTCAAAATAAAAGCTCGACACACTGCCACACCTTCTTTGTTGCAGTGTGTCATATTTTTCTCATCCTTTAATATAAAGACATTAAATCAGTTTTCAGACATTAAGGGACGACAGGACGTGACAGGAGGACATTTTCAAATCCTTCTTCTAAAGTAAACCTTCACCTCGTTTGCTGTAAATGTCATAGTTTCCTTCAGAACTGTGAACATGGAGCTAAAATCATTTAATAACCTTAAAATAAAACGGTCTCTATCAACGAGTTGGGTGCACTTTCCTGCTCTCTCCAGCAGGTGGCGAACTACATCTTACTGCCACAGTCCAAAGTAGAAGAAGAGTGCTTGCCTTTTCTCGACGCTAATGCTAAGAGCTCTTGTCTTGTTGGACTCGTTTTCTCTCCTTTTTCGCTCATTTGTTGTTTGATTAGCGACGTTTTGAACAAACCACAACACGGTGAGTTAATACTTGTTCCACAGAGTCGTCCATGAAACATTCACTGCTCCATATTTGACCTTTTCTCTAACGTAAACCACCAGGAAAACAAAAGTGAAGCCAGAAGACAGACGCTCTGCCTTCGTTTCCGCTTTGGACCTTTTAAAATAAGACTCATTACGTTTGCGTTGACATTCATGTTGGACTTTGTTTGGACTTTGTTTGGACTGTGACGGATTTCCTGTGGCAGGAAGTTCCACAGTCTCAGGACGGTGACTTCAAAGCTCCAAAACTTGTTTTCAGCCAACAATGGAAGTGTGTGCGCGCGCGCGCGTGTGTGTATATATATATATATATGTGTGTGTGTGTATAAGATTTAATAAATAACATGACTTTATTGCTCTTTCAGGATCCCCCGCTGAAAGAGAAGATGTTTAGAAGGAGAATACCTTTGACACAGATGGCGTTTGCCGCGCTGCTGGGAGTCACAGGTGGTTTTTATATCTACAAACCTTATTTTGAGTCTGAGACAAAGACTTCAGCTCAGCAGAACCTGAAGAGTCCAGAGAAACAGAGTGAAACAGAGTGAAACAGACTGACCGTGATGACGAGAGAACGATAAAGATATGATTCTTTGTCTAAATGAACAAATAAACATTTGATTTTTTTAATGAAAATATTGTGATGGGAGAAAATCACATTTCTCTGTTCTTTCTTCTCAACATGACAAACATGAATGTGTGTGATTATCCAGTTATACATTTTTATTTTTTATTTTCCAGTGTATATAACTGTGTGTTAAATATCCTAAATTCCAGGATTAACAGTCAGGCTGTGTTGTTCAAGTGTAACTGTGTAAACGTCACACACTCTGGACATTCTTTTCTAGATGTAAAATAATTATTATAGCATTGATAAAGCAACAAATCTAATGTTGGTCTAAGACCTTTTACTTTACTCTGTATGTGTGTGTGTGTGTGTGTATAAGTTACAGCGTGTGAAAAGTGTAGTATAAAGTAAAGTAAGTATATAATATAAATAACAAAGTACACATATGTAACAGTAACAAAGTTTTTGTACTTTGATAAAGAAGTAAAGTTGCGTCTGTGGCGAGTGTTGTAATCTCTGTTTCCACACAGTGAGAGAGTGAGTGAGTGAGTGAGTGAACACTCCGTGGACTGAGGAGGAGGAGCTGTTTCTCTCTCTCACACACACACACAGACCACGGATAAGCTACCGTCCTCGTGTATTTGTAATTATTTATCATACAGTAAAAGTGTTCTAACTACGACACCAGCAGCAGCAGCAGCAGCAGTAGCAGCAGCAGCAGTGTCTTCAGCAGCAGCAGCAGCAGCAGCAGCGGTGTTATCGACGCTACTGGTGAGTACGAGCTGTTCACTCTGTGTTTTGAGGAAATGTCAGAACCAGGTTGTAGCTTCTGTCAGGACACGAGAGACACGAGAGACACTGGAGACATTTACTGAGACTTTACTACACACACACACACACACACACACACACAGAAAGTGTCTTTATTTCTTAGGACAGAGCTCAAAACTTTTTTTGTCTGTCTGTTTTGCCCAGTAACACACACACACACACACACACACACACGTTGTTGCTTCACGTCGATCACAGGAAGCTGACGTTGACTTTAATCTTCATGGAAAATGTAAATGTTTGGATTGTTTGTGTCCTCTGAGGTCACGTGACCATCAGTTTAGGTCATTAGACTTCCTGTTTGTTTCACTTAATCCCTTTGTTTGTTTGTTTGTTTGTTTGTTTGTTGTCGTCTCTTGACAACAGATACGTTGTTGCTGGGCAGTCAGACCAGATGCTTGTTAGTATTTAAAAGTAATTATCTTTTTTTTAATTATTATTATTATTGTTATTATGATTGTTGTTATAATCATGATGACGATCGTGTTCCACCCCTTTTCCTCACTCTGGGCTTGTTCAAAGTCTGGACTTGTCTGAGGAACTGCTCCTGTGTGTGTGTGTGTGTGTGCGCGTGTGTGTGTGCGTGTGTGTGACACGTGTGTGTGTGAGAGATGTGTCAGGGGTCAGGGGTCAGGGGCCTGCTGAGTTCCATCAGTGGTCATTTGGACCCGGTGTCACAGTTACCAGGTCCACTCACTGCACCAGAACAGATCCACACTTGTGTGTCTGGGTGAATGAGTGAATCCATGAGCATCTCTGACCTTTTAGAGGACATTTGCTTTTCTCTCGATTAAACTTAAGTTAAACAGGAAAGAGAGGAAATGTTAGCAATACAGAGGAAGACAGACAGACAGACTGACCGACTGACTGACAGACTGACCGACCGACCGACTGACCGACCGACCGACTGACAGAACACACCTGATACCACAACCTTCCTCAGGACGACCTAATTGATGCCACGTCATCACAGATATGAAACCATGATGACGAGGATCTGCAGCCTCACACAAGTTTACACTTAGATCTCCTCACCAAATATTGACATATTTACAGTATTTATATAAAGTTGTCAACGTTAACCTGCTCTTCTTCAGCCTTATATTCATGAACTTTAATGCTTGAATTCATCTGTTAATTTATTCCTGACATTAAAACACACTTTTTACATTTAAATGAAATTCTCTTTGGAAGTCAAGTTATTTGCTCTGTTTTAAACTGAATCATTTTAGAGCTGGTTGGTTGATTGGTTGATTGGTTGGTTGGTTGGTTGGTTGAATAGATGTCTCTGTTTTGTGTCTCACTCGTCTCTGTCTCTCTGGACGTCCTGTGGAGAGTGAGTGATTTATCAGCAGTGGTCTGAACGTGATGCTCTGCAGCTGCTCGGTTCAGATGAGTGACAGGTGTCAATCTTTACTGAAACATGAGGTGCTTTATTCTGTTCACCTGTAAATGAGATGAACCTTCACAACCTTTTTATTTATTAAGATAGAAATCAGCAGAAGGTGTGACGCATGGAGAGGATTTAGGTTTGACTGCAGAGACATGAGGTCACTTAATGTCTCATGAGGACGTCCAGAAGACAGGTGAGGGCAGGTGAGGACAATATAATATAAATCAACTTTATAAATATTCAATTCCCTTGTAATTTGAGCGATAGAAACATTGAAATGATTTGCCTCTGTGTGGTTTGCTCTATTGCTATTTTTACTCGAGTGGACTCAGTGTTTGTGTGAGAGTTGTGAAAAATGAAGGTCATTTATGAAATATGTCATTTTAATGTGATTATTCATCCAAAGCTGTTATTAAAATGTGTGAAGTTTAAATCACCGATGTTATTTTAAGTCATTTTTACGGACATGGAACATAAAGACAGATGTCTCTGTTTGAATCATAGTTTGGTTGATCAGTGTTTTTTTTGTCCTGAACTTGAGACAAAAGTGTGAAAAAGTGGAACAGAAGCAGGAAGTTGTGAGTGTGGAGCTTTTTCACATTCTTGCTGCTCACATGTTGATTTAAAGGCACGCATGTGAGGAATGTGCATTTCACCGACCAACACTTTGACTCATGGTCATTTCCAGTGAGCGTCAGCCTTCGTCTCATTCTTTTAATCAAAGTAGAAAAGAGTCACGTCCAGCTCTCTCTTCATAAACCACTAATAATCATGTTTGAAATACAACCTTTAAAGAAGTGGCAGTGTACAAATATACAGTAGTCTCAGGTTATGATGAAGTAAAAGTACACCATTACACTGATACACTTCACTTCAGGGTCACAGGGGGCGCTCACTCCCTGGACAGATGGACAGATCACAGGGACAAACAACCGTCCAAAGTGTCTCATTGACCTCATCCCCATATCGCATGATTTTGGACTGTGGGAGGAAACCCACGCACACACGAGGAGAACATGTGACCTCCTGCAGAAAGACCTTGTTCTGACCGGGGCACAAACCTGGGTCTTCCTGCTGCAAAGGCTAGAGTGCTAACCACTACACCACCGCGTTGCCTCTTGGCAATTACCTCTAATACTTATAGAAGATTCAAATAAAATAAAAACTCACTCATTGTGCAGTAGAAACGTTGATGTGGTACTTTTACTCACCACCGCAGCTGCTGCTGGTCTTACTTAGAGTAGAGCTTCATAGAGTTGAAAACAAGCTCACAGAGATTCAGAAGAGCTTTAATCGCTGATAAGATTAGGAATCAATGTTTGAAAAAACTAACAAGTATATTATTCAAAATAAAGTTATTATTTTACTTTTTAAGAATGAGGCTCACAGTTTATGAGCTGTGATGGAAAACTTTGAAAGCTGATGAATGAAAAGACTAAAGAGGTTTTTCTCTCATGGATCTTAAGCTGCTTATGTCTGCAGGTCAAAGGTTGGATGGAGTTTACTTTGAAAGAATTTAAAACTGTGATCATGTGATCGATCGTCTCGTTCCATTATCACTGAATCAGTTCAACATTCACGCTAAAATCTTCTAATTCTAATCATTTATTCATGTTGTTTTATTTGATGTTGCTGTGCAAGTACACCTGTATTTAAAATATAACTTTAATATTATATAATATAATGTAATATGATATTATATTATATAATATAATATAATACAATATAATATAATACAATATAATAAATGTAATATAATATAATAAATGTAATATAATAAAATTTAATATAATATAATATAATAATGTAATATAATATAATATAATAAATGTAATATAATATAATATAATAAATGTAATATAATGTAATATAATAAATGTAATATAATATAATATAATAAATGTAATATAATATAATATAATATAACATAATATAATATAATAAATGTAATATAATGTAATATAATGTAATATAATATAATAAATGTAATATAATATAATATAATAAATGTAATATAATATAATATAATAAATGTAATATAATATAATATAATAAATGTAATATAATATAATATAATGTAATATAATGTAATATAATATAATAAATGTAATATAATATAATATAATACAATGTAATATAATATAATATAATAAATGTAATATAATGTAATATAATAAATGTAATATAATATAATGTAATATAATATAATATAATATAATAAATGTAATGTAATATAATATAATATAATAAATGTAATATAATGTAATATAATAAATGTAATATAATATAATAAATGTAATATAATATAATAAATGTAATATAATGTAATATAATATAATAAATGTAATATAATATAATATAATAAATGTAATATAATATAATATAATAAATGTAATATAATATAATATAATAAATGTAATGGGACAAATGAGTGACATTTAGTACAAAGGTTGACTTGTTTTGTTTGTGCGTTTCAGACGTTCAGGACTCACCATGTCTGATGGGGATTATGATTACCTCATCAAATTCTTAGCCCTCGGTGACTCTGGTGTGGGAAAAACCAGCTTCCTGTACCAATACACAGATGGCAAGTTTAACTCCAAGTTCATCACCACAGTGGGGATCGACTTCAGAGAAAAGAGAGTGGTAAGAACCGTCAGAGGAGAGAAAGAACCATCAGAGAGGAAAGAAAGAACCGTCAGAGAGGAGAGAAAGAACCGTCAGAGAGGAAGGAAAGAAAGAAAGAACCAGAGGAGAGAGAAAGAAAGAAAGAAAGAAAGAAAGAACCAGAGAGAAAGAAAGAAAGAAAGAAAGAACCGTCAGAGAGGAAAGAAAGAAAGAAAGAAAGAAAGAAAGAACCGTCAGAGAGGAAAGAACCGTTATAGCAGTTATTAAATATATATTATATATAACATGTTCATGGTTTCATGTTCTCATGGTTTTATGTTCTCATAATTTCATGTTTTCACGTTGTCATGGTTTCATGTTCTCAAGTTTTCATGGTTTCATGTTCTCATGATTTCATGTGTTCATGCTCTGGGTCAAATGGAGACCGTTAGAAATGTCTTATCTGCTCTGACTTAACCATCAGCTTTAAACTTTCACGTTCACCTCGTCATCCTAAAATAGGACATCCCATAATACTTTATTATCAGAACATGTTTGTTTACAAAAAGTTTAAGAACAGAAAAAACTACAGACATTAAACTTTACCGACACAGACACAGGTGACGTTCAAGACTCTTCATCTCCACACAGGAAATAGATCCTCTGTTCAATCATCTTCGTCGCTCAGTGTCAGGGATTATTGATATGAATGAGTTTTGACCTTTGACCTTCTGTCAGCAGCAGCTTTCTTTAAACTGATACACAAGCAGAGGCACAGGCAGTCGTTTGCTTGCTCTGCTCAATCAAATCTATTTATTTGATGATGAAGAAGATTGGATGGAGGGGCGTGGCCATGTTACTAAAGTACACTCTGAAGCAATGGCTCATGTTTTCAGACATGAGCCATTGCTTCAGCTTTGTTGGAGTTCATGTGAAGTAACGTGTGTCTCACACACAGGTCTACAAGTCCAGAGATGCAGATGGATCTTCAGGGAGAGGACAGAAGATCCACATGCAGCTGTGGGACACAGCAGGACAGGAGAGGTACGTGAAACACGGTTGTCTTTAACGCAATTCTTTCCATTCACCATTAACGGTTTGTTTTTTTCCCTGGATTCTTTTAGGTTTCGGAGTTTGACGACTGCCTTCTTCAGAGATGCCATGGGTTTCCTTTTACTGTTCGACCTCACAAATGAGCAGAGTTTCCTCAACGTCAGGAACTGGATGAGTAAGTCGTCAAAAAAAAAAGATTCAAACTCTGAAACTGAAAACCAAGGAGGAGAGGAGAGGAGAGGAGAGGAGTGTGCTGTTGTCAAATATCTTATAACGTTAATGACAGTTCCATTTGTTGTGTTTGTCTGTAACAGTCTCCTCTACTTACATACTTTTCTCTCTGCATCGTGTGTGTTCTTCAGGTCAGTTACAGATTCACGCGTACTGTGAGAATCCAGACATCGTGCTGTGTGGAAACAAATGTGACCTCTCAGATCAGAGAGCAGTCCGTGAAGAAGAGGCTCGTGAGCTGGCAGAGAAGTATGGGTACGTCTGATCCGTCTGTACATCAACCTCTCCCTCAAACATTTGTCAAGAAGGCAGTGGCTGCATTGTTTGTCAAAGTCCGTGCAGGAGAATGTCAGCCTGAGCCGCCGCTGCTGCTCCTCCTCCTCCTCCTCCTCCTCCTCCAAAAGCAAATATTTGTGCTGCTCTGTCCTGATCAGACACACCTTCACTAAATCACACATTAATGTAGAGGATGTGCACTTTATGACATACTTTAAAATAAACTCAAGTGTTAAACGGGTTTTATTGATAACTTTCAATACATTCATCATAGAAATCCAATTTATTTCTGGTTTCACTGTTTTTAAGAGTATTTTCTATTATTCTTATGAAAATCTCCAGACTAAATGAATTAAAGTAACCAGTGCTGATCCAGGAGCTCACGTACTGTGACAAAAACACATGTTTGTGTTTCATTGTGGATTCTGTGGTTGTTCCCGAGGAGATTCACACGTTCACGTCACACATCTATGAATCTGTGCAAACTTGTTCATTTTAATAATCTCTCTTTTCTTCCATGCAGAGTCCCGTACTTTGAGACGAGTGCTGCAAACGGGGACAACGTGAATCAGGCTGTGGACGTCCTGCTGGACCTCATCATGAAGAGGATGGAGCGATGTGTGGACAAGTCCTGGATCCCCGACGGCACCGTCCGAACAAATGGACCCCTCCACTCTGACCTGTCCGAGAACTCAGAGGGAAACAAGTGTGCGTGTTAGAACGAGTCAGTTCAGTGTTTACGTCCGTCCTCAGTGATCCACTCACGACTGATGTGTTCTGACTGTGACCACATGTGTTCTGATCTGTGACCACATGTGTTCAGATCTGTGACCACATGTGTTCAGATCTGTGACCACATGTGTTCTGATCTGTGACCACATGTGTTCAGATCTATGACCACATGTGTTCTGATCTGTGACCACATGTGTTCTGATCTATGACCACATGTGTTCTGATCTGTGACCACATGTGTTCAGATCTATGACCACATGTGTTCTGATCTGTGACCACATGTGTTCAGATCTGTGACCACATGTGTTCAGATCTGTGACCACATGTGTTCAGATCTGTGACCACATGTGTTCTGATCTGTGACCACATGTGTTCTGACTGTGACCACATGTGTTCAGATCTATGACCACATGTGTTCTGATCTGTGACCACATGTGTTCTGATCTGTGACCACATGTGTTCAGATCTATGACCACATGTGTTCTGATCTGTGACCACATGTGTTCAGATCTGCATTCACATACACACTCAGGTCTTCAGGTCTATTTACAAGAACAAAGAGAACAAATAGTGTGGAGGAGCCGAGTGAATGGATACACTACTCACTCTGCTGTAACATGAAATAAGAGATTGTATTGATCAGTGTTTATGTTGTGGTGGTAAGGTATGGACCTGAGACACGTGGACCTCAGGACTTATGAGGACTTAGGACGGGATCACTCAGGACAGACATTCACGTGTGTGTGTGTGTGTGTGTGTCACTAAGAGAGAGACTATATTATGTTTCCAGTGTTAATCCAAACATGTCATTCATTTGTTTCCTGCTCAGTTTAAATGATGTTTCACATTAATCAGTTCAGATTCCAGTGTCTTTGTAAATCAGATTGTTATCATTCCTTCTTTTCATTATTGTCGTTATACAGTAGGTGTTTGTTTCCTTGTCTTGAGTTGCTGATATTTTCAGGTGTTAACGTGTGCTGACGTGCTGTAAACACACTCTTACTGCTCTCTGTGTGCTTAGTGTCGTTTCACAGGGACTAAATCTCCTTTGTTTGACTTTGTGGAGCCAGATAAATATTGACTGTGATGCCTGCAGTCTATGTTTGGTGATGGAGAGAAAGAAGCTGGGTGAGGCCGTGCTTAATGTAACCACTTTTATACGTCTGACGCTCTACTACTGAACACAAATAAGAAAAGAATCTCTCGTATCAGTTAAAAACCAGTTCACCGCCCTGTACGTGGTGTGTACTTGTTGCAGGTTTGTGTGTAAAACATGAGTGAAGTGATAGTTGATTATGTGCAGAGACAAGGATTCATCGGCAGCCCCATAACAGGAGTAAAAGCAGCAGTGAATAATGAAGGTAATTATAAATTCTCCTTAATAATAATCTAAGTGCTATATCTTTTTTTATTAATTTTGAATTACATACATTTAGAAAAATGTATGTAGACTTTAAATCCATGTAGGATTCTTGTCACTCAAATGTTGTTCTGAAAGAGACGAGTGAGACTGTATCACGGCACACAGGTCAGTGACTGCAGCTGCAGTAACAGCAGCTGCACTGAGGCTCCAAGCTTCCCTGACTCCAGCACTGATAATCTTTTCACCACTCAGTGTTACAGTGTAACAGCTCTGATGTTATTGTGTGTGTGTGTTCAGCTTAGTTTTCAGCTGCAGCACAGATTGACACACACACAAACATCAGAATCAGGGTTTTCCACTGTGTTTTTACGCCTTAATAATAAAAATAAACATTGATCTTCAGGGAAAAAGAGCTGAGCTACCACATAAACTTAGTTTGAACAACAAATGCCACATGGGTTCTGTGGGTGTGGACACAGTTGAACACTGGTGGACACTGTTAGACACAGTTGGAAACTGCCATCATCAACTCACAAGACAACTTTGTTTGTTTCAAATATAAATGTGACCATGCTGATTAGACATTTTTTACATTTTCACTGAATCCCAGCGTTAGTTTTTACGCTGGGATTGAGAGGATCTTTTTCTGAGCTGTGTTTAGTTAATTTCACATACAAATTAAATGATGTTTTCTTCTCACTCTTTCTATGCAAAAAAATTAAATATAATTTGATCATAGTTGTTAAGCTTAACCTGAAATATTTCATATTTTCTATGTAAATTTTGTCAAAAAAATAAACATTTTATTTATGTATTGCCTGATTCAGTATCTCATTTTAGATCACGTTATGTCACATTTATATCTCATTATGGACGACATACTAAACTATGACTTTTTTGTTTCATTCATTCATTCATTCATTCATGTCGTCCAAAATCACTAAAAAAGTCATAGTAAATATGTCGTCCAAATCGGTCAAAAAAGTCATAGTATAGTATGTCATCCAAAATTGGTCAAAAAAGTCATAGTATAGTATGTGGTCCAAAATTGGTCAAAAAAGTCATAGTATAGTATGTGGTCCAAAATTGGTCAAAAAAGTCATAGTATAGTATGTGGTCCAAAATTGGTCAAAAAAGTCATAGTATAGTATGTCGTCAAAAATCACCCAAAAAAGTCATACTATAGTATGTATTCCAAAATGAGTCAAAAATTAAAAAAAATTAATTAAATTAATAGTATAGTCAGTCATCATCTAACCGCTTTATCCTCCACCAGAGGGTCGTGGGGGGGCCAATCTCAGCTACATCGGGCAATAGGCGGGGTACACCCTGGACAGTTCGCCAGTCCATCGCAGGGCCACACACAACTAGAGACAAACAACCATTCCCTCTCACACTCCTATGGTCAATTTAGAGTGTCCAATTTACCTAATCCCCACATTGCATGTTTTTGGACAGTGGGAGGAAGCCGGAGAACCCGGAGAGAACCCACGCACACACGGGGAGAACAAGCAAACTCCATGCAGAAAGGCCCTTGTTCCAACCGGGGCTCGAACCCGGGTCTTCTCGCTGCAAGGCGAGAGTGCTAACCACTACACCACCGTGTGGCCCTTCATAGTATAGTATGTCGTCCAAAATGAGACAAAAACGCCATAGTATGTCGTCCAAAATCACCCAAAAAAGTCATAGTATAGTATGTCGTCCAAAATCACCCAAAAAGTCATAGTATAGTATGTGGTCCAAAATTGGTCAAAAAAGTCATAGTATAGTATGTCGTCCAAAATCACCTAAAAAAGTCATAGTACAGTATGTGGTCAAAAAAGTCATAGTACAGTATGTGGTCCAAAATCACCCAAAAAAGTCATACTATAGTATGTCCTCTGAAATCCGTCCCAAAATGCATACTATAGTATATCGTCCAAAATTGGTCCAAAAAGTCATACTACTGTATGTCATCCAAAATCCCTCCAAAAAGTCATAGTATAGTATGTCGTCCAAAATCGGTCCAAAAAGTCAT
>NW_025321576.1:0-2500 GCF_019176455.1 Solea senegalensis
TGTGTGTGTGTGTGTGCGTCACAGTGAGATAAAGACGTGATCATGTGACTTAAACTGACTGATTTTATTTTTTCCTTGTGTCTCTGCTGGCGGCCATTTTGTGTCCTGTGTCTCTTTATCACGCTCTTCAGATACAGACATAGATTTTTAAGTTGTGTGTGTTTTTTTTTGAATGAACTGAAAATAAGTGTTAATTGTGAAACTAATTTTTCATTTCAATGTAAATGAAATGTTTTGGTTGTTTTAACCTTTTTGACTCGATGCTTAAGAAATGAAATCTTCTTATTTTAGGATTTCATTTCTCAGGAAAGACAGAAAAGTGACATTACTGAGCCACACGTGTGTGATGATGGGATTGATGATGGGATTGATGAAGGGATTGATGATGGGATTGATTGATGATGGGATTGATGATGGGATTGATGATGGGGTTGATTGATGGGATTGATGATGGGATTGATGATGGGATTGATGATGGGATTGATTGATGATGGGATTTGATGATGGGATTGATGATGGGATTGATTGATGATGGGATTGATGATGGGATTGATGAAGGGATTGGTGATGGGATTGATTGATAGTCGGATTGATTGATGATGGGATTGATGATGGGATTGATGATGGGATTGATGATGATGGGGATTGATTGATGATGGGATTGATGATGGGATTGATGATGGGATTGATGAAGGGATTGATGATGGGATTGATGATGGGATTGATGATGGGATTGACCTGTGAGCACGTTCAGCTCAGGAATCAAACTTTGTCCCTGGAAGAATCCGGCGTCAACATTTTAGATTTCCAGCCTCGTGGCGGAGTTTCAGCTCAGGATGAAACTCCGCCTCGGCCTTATCGATACGCCGCCATCTAATCAGACGCCACTTCAATTTGGGCCAATACACCTCGGGCCGGTCACCGCGGCAACGGCTTAACGCCGAGCACTGAGCCGCTAAACTGGCCCCACACGGAAAACACTCTGACTCTGATGGACTGAGGGTGATGTCACAGCTCAACAGCAGCAGAGGAGGACGAGGAGGAGGAGGAGGAGGACGAGGAGGGCCAGCGAGGAGGAGGGGAGGAGGAGGACGAGGGAGGAGGAGGAGGGGAGGAGGAGGAGGCGAGGAGAGGGGGAGGAGGGGCGAGGAGGGGGAGGAGGAGGACGAGGAGGAGGAGGAGGAGGATATCTAAGACGAATTAGAGAGACATGATGAATGATGCAATATTTTCTTACCGGAGGGAAAGTATTGCACTTCAAATTAGACGAGGTGACAGAGAGAGGAGGAAGGAAGGAAGGACGGAAGGACGGAAGGAGGCAGAGGAGAGTTTTCCTGCTGCAGGAGGAACAATAGAAGCACATTAGTCACTAAATCTGTTTGTTATCGACGTTTTATTGACGTCAGGATCGTCTGAAATGACGATATAACAATATAAGATCACGTACGTGTGTGTAAATGAAAGGATGAACATTTAAACGTGTTTGTAACGTGTAAAAACAACATGAATTCACTTAAATTGTTAAAAATATCAGTTTAAAAATCTGCGTTTATTTACAGTCACAGATTTAAAGACGCAGTTTAAAATGTTTGGACACCGTGAACGAGTGATACAATCGTCATTTTATACTTTTTCATTCATTCATTCATTCATTCATTCATTCATTTTCTACCACTTCCACAGCCAATCACAGTTCAAACACACACACACACACTCGTGGGAGGAAACCGGGTCACGAACCCGAGTCTTTCTACTGTAAGACAACAGTGCTCGCCGCAACTCCACCGCGTCTGTGACAGCATGAATTATCGTTGCTTTTTTTTATGGGGTGAGTTTGTTTATAATAAATATTCATCCGTTACTTTGTGTTTATGATGTCATTGCTTTTTTTGTGCGAGATATTTATTGAACAATCGTATTTTGGTCCGACGTCGTTTCATCGTTTAGTTTAAATGAACGTATGAACGTGTCCCCGTGGTAATTAGGAATCTTTCAGAAGTGAAACACATGAAATGTTTCTGTCAGTTTTCTGTCGTCCGTGACGTTCACGTCCTCCGTCCATGTCACTATTTCAACCGTGAGACTCAGGTGAGGACGACGTCTGAGCTGAGAATAGAAATGTGAGCGTTAACGCCGCGTTCGTGTTTCCTCCCAAAGGTAATTCTTGTTTGTATTTTCCTTCCTCTTCAGACGGGTCAGCGTCTGTTTTCCCTCGAGAAAAATGTAAACACGGCAAAGATTCACGAGCTCCTGGGAAATCAGAGCCTGAGAAGACGAAGTGTCAGCACACATTCAAACGCCGCGCGGCTGCTAACGGAGGCTAAATGTGGCGACAGGAAGCAGAAGAAGAGAAGATGGAGGAAAAGTTTGTCAGTGAGTGTTTGTGACAGAGCTGCTGCTCGTTCTCATGTTCACTGAACTACGTTTTCTGTTCAATCCAAACACGTTTATTTCTTCACATTTGTTTGTATTTCTTTAATATTTGTTTACATTTGTTCAT
>NW_025321576.1:5000-12500 GCF_019176455.1 Solea senegalensis
CACCTACGCAACACACACTCAACACACACACAGCATCACACGTCCACGAGGCCTCGCCTGCGACAGACACACACACACACACACACACACACGCTCTCCTCGGGGGGAAACAGTCTGTTCTTTTCACACATGATTGTAAAGTGCAGCTGTCTCCTCTGTCACAGAAGCTGCTTCCTCCACATCAATAGACTGTGATAGTGTGAGTTTATGGCCAGTTAATTCACTATAGACTCAGCTTTTATTCTGTCATTAACGAGTGAACACAGTGTTTCAGTGTCTCCGTTTAAACCAGGATATATTTGAGCAGACACGGCCGATTCTCTCTCTCTCTGTCGCTGATATGAAACACACACACACACAATCATAATCAATGTGTCACAAAAGCAGCTGCACTCAAGACTCTGACCTTTACATTCACCCGTTCACAACGCGTGCTGAGTCTGTTTGAGTAAATGTGACGATGTTTCCACAGGTTTCTCATGAACGACATGGATTATGTTGATGTGAATGTGTCTTCTTCTAAATGTTGTCATCGTGTTTAGTTTCAGGCTGTTGTTCCCTCGTCAGATCGTCACAAACTCTCAGGTCACAACCGTCCACAGATCAGATCTAACGTCTGTTGATAAGTTCAAGAAGTTAATGGACGTAAAAACAAAACGCTCTCATAAAGAAAGGAAAATAATCCCATTCTCAGTAAAACACATCGAAGAGTTTCAGTGAGTTCACTCCTGTGTGTGTGTTAAATACACACATTCAAAGTTAGAAACTCTTAAACTTTGCTTCTTATCGTAAAAGAAAACAGACTAAAGTCAACATTTCACTGTCCAGTTTGTGACATCATTACAGTCTAAAAGTGGCACCAGAATCGTGACATTGAAATCAATGTAAGAGTTTCTGTCTCGTGTTTTCACTCGGTGTGTTTTTACAGTGTAAGTGAAATCATTTCACTTTAATATTTCAAATACAATAATACTATAAAGAGATAAATTATAATGAACACAGGGATTTCACACCACCTTTCATTGCTTTCCTGCTTTTTTAAACTCTTCCTCCTCACTTTAAAGTCTTCCTCCTCACTGAGTCGCCATCGCCGCCGCGCGACCGTTCATCTGACGCTGATGCTTGTCACCTGACGCCACCAGGTCTCAGAAGACTCTCCGGCTCAGGTACCATCACACAGCCCCGCCGTCCCAGAGTGCATCATTAAACTCTGAGAATATCAGCCGCACATGAGCCCGAGAGCACGAGAGGGAAGTTTCCCCTTCGTCTAAACACCGCTCGTTAGCAGAAACAGGTGAATGAAATGATCGAGAAGACGAAGAACGACGAGGAGGAGGAGGAGGAGGAGGAGCTGCTGACAGCTTCATGCTGAACATGCAGCGGTGTCTCATCTGCTGTTCCACAATCTCTGCACTCCAACAACCGCCGCCACGCTTCCTGTCAATTAGGTGACAGGAAATTGCCGACACATTTGTCCAAACGGCAAAAGACAACACACACACACACACACACACACACACACGACATGATTTCTCTGACAAATAGAAAACAGTCTGAAATAAATGAATAAATACAAACATGTGACTTCCTGAGGAAACGAACGTCCAGGTGTTTTTGTCTCAGTTTGACGTGTGGAGTTTTTTTTGTTTTTTTTGAGGCCACTGTGACCTTGACCTTTGACCTTGGGTCACCCAAATGTAAACAAAGAAACTGACGTCACAAAACGCTCTGACTTCATCCTTCAACACAAACCTGCACATCATGACATTTCACTTAACACTCAAGAAGTCTCCTGCGACCCGTCTGTGGGTCCAGAGCCACAGTTTGGGAATCACCGCTCGAACAGAGGATGTTCATATAAATGTCCACACGACGGAGGAGAGAGGAGGAGAGAGGAGGAGAGATGAAGGTAGGACGCAGGAGGTACAAGAGGAAAAGAAAAAAACAAGGGGAAATAGAAGAAAATAGAAGGAAGAATGAAAGGAGACAACGAGGACAGATGGAAGACAGGAGCAGAAACATGACACCACCAACACAAAATATCTCAAATTGTCTACTTCTCATAAATAATTGTGTACAATAAACTTTACGACGCATGTGGTTTAGAATTTTCTTCATCGATCAAAAGCATTTGACAGAAACTCAAACACTGTGTTGTCATAGTAACAGAACGTGCTACGTGTTTGTAAATATGTAACCATCAAACACGGCGTCCCACAGGGATCTACTCCAGGACCGCTCCTCTTTATATTGTTCATTAATAATCTTGTGAAACATTCTCAATAAAGAAAGGTCAGTGTCACGTATGATTCATCTTTAGAAAAGGGTTTGATGATTATTGTTATTTATGAGTTTGAAGGGTGACCTGTCATGTGACTTTTATTCACATCCCAGATCCATTTTTTCCAGATTGTACTTTGATGATTTCAATGACGTGTAAACGTCGGCGTGATAATAAAATCACACAGACATTGTGAGCGAGCACAGAGTCCCCGGGCAGAAGGTAAATTACCTCCAGGACTCGGTCATTATCTCCATTCACACGCAGACATGAGATGATTGAGTATGAAAACACAGAAATTGTTTCTGCTGACGCCGCGCAGGAAGTTCACCAGGGAAATCTCACATTCATCTGCTCGTCGTCGCTGAGCCGCGCCCGCTGAATAACTGCATATTCTTCCACTTTATGAGCGAGAGACATCGTATTAAAAGACGCCGAACGTGTGTGAGACATGCGCGCACAAGCCCCGCCCTCACCTCTGCACACACACACACACACACACAGCAGTGATCAAAGCAGACGAGTGCAGAGCGCCGGTGGCTAATGAGCGGCTCCTGTAAAGGATGTGGGTGTTTAACCGCAGCCTCTGGCTCCGCCCTCATCGCAGGGACCCTGTGATCAGGACCACAGACGGACACAGACGCGTTGGTCGTGTCACAGTTTAACGCTTCCCCACAGAGGCGACATCTGTGATGTTTGTGTCTTTAAATCAAACGCACAACGCGGTTTTTCATCACCGACATCAGCCTCGTTATCCTGAGACTGAGGTTGATCTGGTGATTCGTAAAATAAAATAAAAATGAAACGCAAGAAATAAGAAAACATCTCATAATAATCTAACTATGGCCGAAAGAAAGGATAAATATGAATATTCTGGTATTTTTGTCGTTCTTTTGGTAAAGTATGGGTGAATGACGAGCTGCAGGACTTTGAGAGGCGGGGCCGCACACTCGGGAGGATCCAGACCACGTGTGTGTTCCTCCACACACTAAACACACACACGCATGTAACAGCGCTCTGCTGCCCCCTGCTGTGTCGGAGCCACTGATCAACACACACAGAGAATCTGTTCAGTACAAATGTGGATGTTGTACACTGAACGCGCTCCAAGACGGACGCCAAATTTAACATGGCGACGTGGCCACGCCCCTTTTGAATCTGCAAAACCTTTTTTGATAACTTTTCTTGTTGTTTTCCCGTCGTTTTCTCATCGTTTTCACGCCGTTTTCTCGTCGTTTTCTCGTCGTTTTCTCGTCGTTTTCTCGTCGTTTTCTCTCTTCAGTCAAAGCAGTGTTTCCTCTTGGATCCTCCCTCGTCTAAATCAACTGGACTGGACACAGTCGGAGGACAGATGCACGTCTTCCTCTGCTAACAGGGATAAAACGGTGGCTGCAGCAGTGACAGTGACGCGCTCAGCCGTGTAATCACATCCCTCCATTAGCATCGCTGTTAGCCACTATCTGATGTCATTTGTTGAATCAGTGGAGAAGCATTAGTGCTCATTAGTTACGAGCATTAGCTGCAGGATTGATGCCGGTGTGGGATTAATGACACAAAATGGAGGCCGTAGATGTGTAGATAAAAGGACGGATGAATGGATGAATGAGTGGTCACAGTATTGACAGGCTCGGATGATTGATGGACTGATGAAAGGAGGAGAATTGAATGATAGATTAGTCCACATTTGACTGAAGTGACTTTTTGAAGAAAGATGTCAATATTTTTATGACGGATGATGATTTTTATCGTCAATAAACTGAATGTTGAAGTGAAAAGACGCTATAAACAATCTGTTTATACTTGATATCCTGATAAAGGAGAGATATGTGGATATAAAGGTTGTTTCTCTGGACTCATGAAGAGTTTGACAGTGACAATACACTGTAAAATATGCTGTAAATACACTGTAAAATACGCTGTAAGACACTGTAAATACACTGTAAAATACGCTGTAAATACACTGTAAAATACGCTGTAAGACACTGTAAATACACTGTAAAATACGCTGTAAATACACTGTAAAATACGCTGTAAATACACTGTAAATAGAAGACACTGTAAATACACTGCCAATGATACATACACTGTAAATATATGTAAATACGCTGTGAATACACTGTAAAATCTGTAGATACACTGTAAATACATTACACTGTAAAATCGCTGTGAATACACTGTAAAATCGCTGTAAGATACACTGTAAAATACGCTAAGACACTGTAAATACACTGTAAAATACGCTGTGTGAATACACTGTAAAATACGCCTGTAAGATACACTGTAAAATACAGCCAATACACTGTAAAATACGCTGTAAGACACTGTAAATACACACTGTAAAAATACGCTGTGAATACACTGTAAAATACGTGTAGATACACTGTAAATACACTGTAAAATACGCTGTAGATACACTGTAAAATAAATACACTGTAAATACGCCAAATACACTGTAAAATACTACACTGTAAATACACTGTAAAATACGCTGAATACACTGTAAAATACGCTGTAAGATACACTGTAAATACACTGTAAAATACGCTGTGAATACACTGTAAAATGTGCTGTAAATACACTGTAAATACACTGTAAATAAAGCAATACACTGTAAAAAATGCATTTGTAGACACTGTAAATACACTGTAAAATAAGCTGTGAATACACTGTAAAATACGCTGTGAATACACTGTAAAATACGCTGTAAGATACACTGTAAATACACTGTAAAATACGCTGTGAATACACTGTAAAATACGCTGTAAGATACACTGTAAATACACTTTAAAATACGCTGTAAATACTCTTTAAAATACACCATACATACACTGGTCAAATTCTGCTATGATACAATAAACATAATAAATATGATGATTCTATTATAATAGATATAATTATAACAGCCTTTAAAAGCAGTCATCACAGATACTTTATAATTTTTCAGCTTCTTAAATGTGAATATTTTCTAGTTTCTTTGCTCCATAAACAAATAATATCATTCAAACTGAATCCTTTTGGACATTTGAGATCATGATCATTTCCATCATTGAATATGTAAAAATCATCAGGTGTCTAAGGTGTTTCTTATATAAGGTGTTTCTAAGGTGTTATTTTAACATAAGGTGTTAAAATAAGGAAGTGTAGATTCTGCCTCACACTATGAATCACTGTGTATGATTTTATTTTTGTTTTATGAAGCAGTGATTCATGAGTTCATCCTGAAATCAGTTTTGGTGACATATATAATGATGTCATCAGCGTACACTGTAACTGTAGCGTTAGAGAAACACGTTTATTTGATCCATAAAACAAATGCATTACTACAGTGATTCTGTTCTGCCTCAGTTTGTGTGTGTGTGTGTGTGCGTGCGTGCGTGTGCGTGTGTGCGTGCATCAGCTGACCAGTCCGGGCGTGTGAAATGTTAATGATACAGCAGAGCCCTATTAGAGGTGAGCAGATGCCACCTCCACCTCTGTGACACGCCGCGTCTCGTCCCAATGAAAGCTCGGGTCAGAACCACAGCTGGAGCTCACATACACACACACACACACACACACACACACACACACACGCACACACACACACAGAAGGATGGATGAAAGAGGAGGCAGATAAAAAGGGAAGGTTTGACTGCAGGAGTAAAAAAAGGAGCGTGTTAGTTGAAGGTGGACGACACGAATCAGAGCGAGGAGCGAGAGGAGCCGGCGCCGCTGAACTGGCTAAAGTAATGAGGACGACATAGCAGGGAAGACGGCTAATAAGAAGAGATCAAACTGCTGCTACAACCTCCAGGAACACGCTCGCTGGGATTCCTGCACTCTGATGTGACACCCCGCAGGCTCTCACACACACACACATGCACATGCACATGCACATGCACACACACACACACACACACACGGACACAGTCACACACACATGCACATGCACACACACACACACACACACACACACGGGACACAGTCCACACACACATGCACACACACACACACACACACACACAGGACATCACACACACATGCATGCACACACACACACACACAGTCCACACACACACACACACACACACACACACACACACACACACACACACACACACACACACAGTCACACACACATGCACACACACACACACACACACACACACACACACACACACACACGCACACACACACACACACTCAAACACATGAAATGAAGACCCTGTGGTTCTCAAACGGTGGCGCATGTACCGCCAGTGGTACGCACGCTTCAAATCATAAAACAGGGTCTGTGATCCGAGCGGAGCTGAGGATTAAAGTCAGAGTCACTTTATGTTCATGTGGAAGAGGAGGAAGATGATCTTTATTTATCAATAATCTGTATTTGAACGCTTTACTGACTTCTTTGTATAAAAAACTGTTTTTATTCTGATCCATGAACATTTGTTGTTTTTATACAGAAAAACATTTGAACGTCTGATTCGGCGTCAAAGATGTTTTTCTTGATCGACACTTCATTTTATAAGATTTAATACCAATGATAACTTTCCTTATTTTCCTTTTTTCCTTCACTGTTTTATTGTAAAGCTGTTATTTTCTACCATTTTAATCACTTTGATGTCTTTTATTTATTATTTTTTATTTGACTTTACAAATAAAGTTTAATTGAAACAATGAATAAAAAACACTTTTTTACTTCATTGTATTTCATTAATTAATGAACAGACATCAAGTTAAATGACATTTTATAAGAGCGAATCACACAACTCACTATAACTGTCATGTTCTTTAACAAGTTCAGGGATCTCTATTAAAAACAGTGAGTGAGTGAGTGAGTGAGTGAGTGAGTTATGTAATAACAACAATATTAATAATATCAGCAGATGATTAAACTTTTAATTATCTTCAGCGAGAGCTTCACAATTTCAATTTAGTGCAGATTACAAAACATTAAGTGAAGGAAGGAGGTTAAGCCCCGCCCCCAACTACTGTTTCATCTGTGTCTGTGGAGACACAAACAACTGCAGCTGACGACGGTGACCATAATAATCATCATCATCATCGTCGTCAGGGAAAAATCTAATGTTGAAATGTTGTTTTCTAATGATTTTTATTAGAATGATAATGTGTCAAAACATCAGTACATAATTATATAAGTTTTTTTTTTACTTGTGTTACCATCTGCCTTTTTTAACGTTTACATGTCGAGTTTATATTTAAAAAACAAATACATTTTT
>NW_025321576.1:20000-49213 GCF_019176455.1 Solea senegalensis
AAAAAGAAATATAAGAACGAGCCTGAAAACCCAGTGCTAGCTTCATGTTAGCGGGAGGAGCTAACAACAGGACGTCACACTGGGGGCGCGGCTAAATCCTGGATTCTATTCTTTCTGAAGGGCGAGATTGCGGCGTTGTTTCCATCAGTGTTCGATTTACGATCGTGATCCCGACACCACTCATATTTACGATTTTCCACCGAGTACCACCAGAGAGAGAGAGTGCGTACCACTGGTGGGACACGTGCCACAGTTTGAGAACCAAAACACAATGGTCGTGTAAAACAGAGACAACAGAGTCGAAAAGTGCTGCAAAAACACAAATTGTTTACTATTAAAAATGATCTTATTGTTGTTATTCTAATAATATAGTATAACAATAATAATAATAACAATAACAATAATAATTATTATTATCATAAATCTAAACATGATCTTATTGTTGTTATTCTAATAATATAGTATAACAATAATAATAATACTTATTATTATCATAAATATAAACATGATCTTATTGTTGTTATTCTAATAATATAGTATAACAATAATAATAATAATAACAATAACAATAATAATTATTATTATGATCATAAATCTAAACATGTTGTCTAATAATATAGTATAACAATAATAATAATAATAACAATAACAATAATAATTATTATTATGATCATAAATCTAAACATGATCTTATTGTTGTTGTTCTAATAATATAGTATAACAATAATAATAATACTTATTATTATCATAAATATAAACATGATCTTATTGTTGTTATTCTAACAATATAGTATAACACTATTAATAACAATAATAATAATAATTATTATTATTATGATCATAAATCTAAACATTATCTTATTGTTGTCATTCTAATAATATAGTATAACAATACAATAATGTTTCTTATTTCTTTCTTAGTGTTTTTATTTATTTATGTATTGTACGGTGTCCTCGAGTGCCCAGAGAGGAGCCTCCAAATAAAATGTATTATTATTATTGTTATTATTGTTGTTGTTGTTAATAATATATTAGAATATGGGAAGAATGAGGAAGCTGTTGGACTCAGATTTCTCTGTGATCGCCACTTTAACGACGAATAAAGAGGTGATTATGACAGGATGAATGTGTGTGTGTGTGTGTGTGTGTGTGTGTGTGTAATGAGGTGAACGTGTTACTGATTACACTTCATGAGAGCAGAGGTGAATACAGATGAATATCCAACATCTCACAATCCTGATCTTAATAATAATAATAATAATAATAATAAATGATAATAATAATAACAACAACAATAATGATAACAATAATAATAATAATAACAATAGTATCAATAATAATAATAACAATAGCACTAACAATAATATTAATAATAATAATAATAATAATATTAATAATAATAATAATAATAATAATAATAATAATAAAACAATAATGATAATATTAATTCCTGTGACCCACACACCCACACACACACACACACACAAACATTTTTAAAACATCGTCAGATCATCGATAATTCACGTTTTTAAACGGTGATTTTAACGCAGGAGTGAACTCATGAAAAAAATCTGCCTTTCTTTCACATCAGATGACAGGAGGTGAATACATGAATGTGTCTTTACAGCTCATGAACACCTTTATGACTTTATGACACATTTATCTGTATTATTTATAAGATTTCTCCTCAAACAGGAAAGGTCATTTCCTGTTTGAGTCTTACGTTCAGAAAAAGGCTGAAAAATCTAAATTGACTTTGTTTCTGTGAGACACTTTCTGTCTTTGTCTTTTTGTTCTTTGTGTGTGTGTTTGTCTTTGTGTGTTTGTGTGTTTGTGTTTGTTTGTCAGAGCAGTTTGAGGTGAGTGACACCTGTCGACGTGAAGGAAGAAGAAAAGATGAACAAATATAAAGAAGCTGCTTGAGCTCGTCTCAGGGGACAGACAAGTGTCTTTTGACACCAGGATGAGACGCTTTTACATGCAAGGACCCACGAGGGGGAGGAGGAGGAGGAGGAGGATGAAGAGGGGAGAGGTTTTTATCTGCTCACACACTCACATTTCTCATCATCATCATCATTATTATTATTAATAATAGACATGTCTCATCCATTCATCATTCATTCATTCATCTCCTCAGTTTTATTGAAGATATTTCTGACTAAACATCGTCTATTTATATTTGATCAAATTAATACTTTGAACAAATTATTATGATTATTAAAGTTTTATTATCACTAGTGTTTCGGCACATTTCTGTCAGCTAAGCCCCGCCCCTTCCATCAATCAATCAATCATTTCATTAATTGAATGCATTTTATAAAACAGCTGTTGATGTTTGAGCTACAAACAAATCATCAGATATTGTCGATTCATCGATTACTAAATCAACCGTTTAATCGCTTTAATCATCAATTCCTCTTTTTTATTTGAATATTTTTGCTCCATAAAATCAAACAAAAATCAAAACGAGACGTTTTTACACGTTTGACTCGATTAATGGAGAATAAACCACGACGTCTGCTGCTGTTCACTCATTCATCAGAACATATCAGTCACTGATGTGGGATCATCATCATCATCATCATCATCAAAAAACCTCAAATAAACAGAAGCTTCAAACTACTGTGGACTCAGAACAGACCATAATACTCACTGTTTTTTTATCTAAACATTTGTAGAATTGTTCATTAACACGTTTTTATGGCCAGAAAAACTCTGAACACGTTTTTTACGGCTTTGCTGGGATTTAAAAACCAGGAGCGGAGCCAAGCCGCTAAATCTGGACCCACCAAGACTCTGTGTGTGTGTGTGTGTGTGTCTGTGTGTTACTGTGTGTGTGTACTGTGTGTGTGTGTGTGTCTGTGTGGGGAGAAAACAAGGATGAAGCAAAAGGAAGAGGAAAGAGTCCAGATGGAGACTCACTAGCCTTCTACTCATGTCGAGGAGATGTGTGTGTGTGTGTGTGTGTGTGTGTGTGTGTCTGTGTGTGTGTGTGTGTGTGTGTGTGTGTGTGTGTGTGTGTGTCTGTGTGTGTGTGTGTGTGTGTCTGTGTGTGTGTGTGTGTGTGTGTGTGTGTGTGTGTGTGTCTGTGTGTCTGTGTGTGTGTGTGTGTGTGTCTGTGTGTGTGTGTGTGTGTGTGTGTGTGTGTGTGTGTGTGTGTGTGTGTGTGTGTGTGTGTGTGTGTGTGTGTGTGTGTGTGTGTGTCTGTGTGTGTGTGTGTGTGTGTCTGTGTGTGTGTGTGTCTGTGTGTCTGTGTGTGTGTGTGTGTGTGTGTGTGTGTGTGTGTGTGTGTGTGTGTGTGTCTGTGTGTCTGTGTGTGTGTGTGTGTGTGTGTGTGTGTGTCTGTGTGTGTGTGTCTGTGTGTGTGTGTGTGTGTGTGTGTGTGTGTGTGTGTCTGTGTGTGTGTGTGTGTGTGTGTGTGTGTGTGTGTGTGTGTGTGTGTGTGTGTGTGTCTGTGTGTGTCTGTGTGTGTGTGTGTGTGTGTGTGTGTGTCTGTGTGTGTGTGTGTGTGTGTGTCTGTGTGTGTGTGTGTGTGTGTCTGTGTGTGTGTGTGTGTGTGTGTGTGTGTGTGTGTGTGTGTGTGTGTGTGTGTGTGTGTGTGTGTGTCTGTGTGTGTCTGTGTGTGTGTGTGTGTGTGTGTGTGTGTGTGTGTGTGTGTGTGTGTGTGTGTGTGTGTGTGTGTGTGTGTGTGTGTGTGTGTGTGTGTGTGTGTGTGTGTGTGTGTGTGTGTGTGTGTCTGTGTGTGTGTGTGTCTGTGTGTGTGTCTGTGTGTGTCTGTGTGTGTGTGTGTGTCTGTGTGTGTGTGTGTGTGTGTGTGTGTGTGTGTGTGTCTGTGTGTGTGTGTGTGTGTGTGTGTGTGTGTGTGTGTGTGTGTGTGTGTGTGTGTGTGTGTGTGTGTGTGTGTGTGTGTGTGTGTGTGTGTGTGTGTGTGTGTGTGTGTGTGTGTGTGTGTCTGTGTGTTCTGTGTGGTGTGTCTGTGCGTGTGTGTGTGTGTCTGTGTGTGTGTGTGTGTGGTGTGTGTGTCTGTCGCGCAGGTGTGTCTGTGTGTGTCTCTGTATGTGTGTGTGTCTGTGTGTGTGTGTGTGTGTGTGCGCGTGTGTCTGTGTGCTGTGCGTGCGGTGTGTGTGTGTGTCTCTGTGTGCGTGTGTGTAAAAACTGGCTCTGTGCTCGTCTAATTGGCCTGAACGTTGCTGCCATCCTTCGTCTCCTCACTCTGCTGACAGGGCAGCAAGTCGAGCATGATCCACCGACTTCTGACCTCTGACCTTTGTCCATGTCCTCACGTGATCAACAATAAAGTGTGTTTAAAAGAATGAGGGAGGAAGTGATTCACCACCAGGGGGCGACTCCACTGATGAGTTAAAGTTCTCAATCTTCTTCAAAAGAACATGACACACACACACGAGTGGACAGCAGTTTGATTGACAGCTGGTATCGTCCAATAGGAGCCCGGCTGCAGGTTTGTTTTATTGTCATACGACGACGCCTACTTTTATACGAGCGACGCAAAGTGACCAGGTGACCAGATGTCTCTGTGGTCTTCCTCTTGTCCTCCATCTTCATCATCCTTTGTCCAGGAGAATCACCGTCTGTCCATCTCAACCTTCACTCTGACTTTATCTTGGATTATATGCTCATTTCTAATCCCGTCCATCCTGGTCACTCCTTTTTGTCCCTGTCTCAAGGTGGTGGACGGAACACTCATCTTGGATCGGGAGAGAAGTTCATGAAAACCATCTGGATCTGCTTCAAAACCTGCCAAGTTCTCCCGAGACGTGACCAGTCTGGTGTGGATCCAGAACGAGAAGAACCTTTGACAAGTTTGTGGTGAAGGACGTTCTCGATGGAACCAGAGCAGGCACCACAAAAACCACGTCCTCCTCCTGTCCTCCTCACGTGGTCCTCCTCACGTAGTCCTCCTGTCCTCCTCACGTGGTCCTCCTCACGTGGTCCTCCTGTCCTCCTCACGTGGTCCTCCCTGTCCTCCCCAGTCCTCCCTGTCCTCCCTCACCTGTCCCTCCCCTCCTCCCTGTCCTCCCTCCCTCCCGTCCTCCTCCCTCCCCTGTCCTCCCTCACGCGTGGTCCTCCTGTCCTCCCTCCTGTCCTCCTCCTGTCCCTCCCTCACGCGTGGTCCTCCTGCCTCCCTCACCGTCCTCCCCTGCCCCTCCCTCCCTGTCCTCCCCTCCTGCGGGTCCTCCTGTCCTCCTCACGTGGTCCTCCCGTCCTCCCCCTCCTCCCTCCTGTCCTCCTCCTGTCCTCCCCACGTGGTCCTCCTGTCCTCCCTCACGCCCTCCTCCTGCCCCTCACGTGGTCCTCCTGTCCTCCCTCCCTCCCTGCCCTCCCTCCCTCACCCCCTCCTCCCTGTCCCCCTCCCCACGCCCCTCCCTCCTGTCCCTCCCTCACGCCTCCCTCCCCTCCTGTCCTCCCCTGTCCTCCTCACGCCCCTCCTCCTGTCCTCCCTCCTCCCCTGCCCTCCCTCCCCACGTGGTCCTCCTCCTGTCCTCCTCCTCCTGTCCCTCCCTCCTGTCCCTCCTGTCCTCCCCACGCCCTCCTCCCTGTCCTCCTCCCCCTGTCCTCCCTCCTCCTCCTGTCCCTCCCCCTCCTCCCCACGTGGTCCTCCCCTCCCTCACGGTCCTCCTGTCCTGGGTCCTCCCTCACTCCTCCTGTCCCTCCCTGGTCCTCCTGTCCTCCCCCGGTCCTCCTCCTCCTGTCCTCCTCCTGTCCTCCCTCCTCCCTCCCCTGTCCTCCCTCACGTGGTCCTCCCTGTCCTCCCTCACGTCCTCCCTGTCCTCCCTCCTGTCCTCCCTCCTGCCCCTCCCTCCCTGTCCCTCCCCACGTGGTCCTCCTGTCCTCCTCACGCCTCCATCCTGTCCTCCTGTCCTCCCCTGTCCCTCCCCTCCTCACGCGGGTCCTCCTCCTGTCCTCCCCTCCTGTCCTCCTCCCTCCTCCCTGTCCCTCCCTCACCTGGTCCTCCTGTCCTCCCCTCACTCCTCCCTGTCCTCCTCCTGTCCTCCCTCACGTGGTCCCCTCCTGTCCTCCCCTCCCTCCCGGTCCCTCCCTGTCCTCCCCCTCCTGTCCTCCTCCTGTCCCTCCCCTCCCTGTCCTCCCCACGTGGTCCTCCTGTCTGTCCTCCTCCTGTCCTCCCTCCTGTCCTCCCTCCTTGCCTCCCTCATGTCCTCCCCTCCTTCACGTGGTCCTCCTGTCCTCCCTCACGTGGTCCTCCTGTCCTCCCTCCCTCCCTGTCCTGTCCTCCTCACGTGGTCCTCCTGTCCTCCTCCTGTCCTCCTCACGTGGTCCTACCATCCATGTCTGCTATCTAGGATTAGCAGCCTCGTCCTTCATCACTATCACCGGCTCTGTAACCCTCACCACCTGGTCTCTGTCCCTCTCGTCTCTGATCAGTGCTCCCTGTCTCACTCTGTCATCATCCAGTCATTACCACCCTCGTCTCCTTGTCCTGGCTCTCTGTCCTTTCCTCGTGCGTCTGTGACCTTTCCTCGACTGTCCTCATCGTCCCGTCCTTTTATCTGTCTGTCAAACACAGCCTTTCTTCTTCTTCTTCTTCTTCTTCTTCTGTACTCGCTTGCGTCTCCAATGTTGACGTTTGAGGACGGATCACGTTATTGTCCACGTGGTAAAAGCTCGTCTTCTTCTGTTTATGGAGACGTCACGGAGTTTAAGAACAGTCGGTTAAACGCCACTTCATTATGTGATAAGAGCAGCGCGCACACGCACGCACGCACACACACACGCACGCACGCACACACGCGCACACACACACACAGAGTAAAGTCCCTGTGGAATCCCTCAGTGTCGCATTAAAAGGATTTACAATTAATAACATTATTAAAGCGCGCGACGGCCAGAATGTTGATGAGCGACAGTAAACGAAGCTCTAATCACTGTTCGTATGGATATGATAACACACTTTATAATTAAACACACAAACACGACACTTTAATGTGCGCTGACTGACGTTTGGGACGAACATGAAACTGAGAAGATCTTCTTGATGCTGGAAAATCAAAGGCATGAAAGTGTGAGCGGGAAAAATATCTGTTTACAGCCGTGTTTTCATGTTCATATTTGAAAAGACTGCAGAAGGAAAACTCTCAAAGTTATTGTTTTGAACTTTTCTTTGCGCTGAAAATCAAACGAAGACATTTTCACGTTTGTGAAGCAGCGACAAATATTCAAAGTTCATGTAAATGAAGAGGTTTGTGTGTAAACACATGGTCACTTATCCTTTCTTTATCAATGATTATCAATAATCATCACTTCTGCTCCAGATAAGACGTAAATGTACAAACAGTTTTACGTCACATACTGGAACTTAAAGTGGAACTACGATCAAATCCACGCAGACCTTTGACGTTTCCCGGAAACAGAAAATGTCTCTGTCCTCACAAAAGCCCTCAGAGTGACTCATAAATCATAAATCTGCGACTTCATTTTCCTGTAGATTTGTTAGATTTGACTTCATAAATGTGAGACTTTATTTTCTCCAAGTATTACCCTCCTCCCCCGTGTCCGTACTTGGCGCTAACACACCACTGTGACAGAAATGCCTGCTGGGAAGCGTCTCCTCGGTGACGTCACCAGGTAAACTCAGGTTTAAAAGCAGACGTGAAGCAGTGGGACACTGTGAGGACAGAGAGACGGCGGTGAGGACGATGAAGGATGTTACCAGACACGTCCTCCTCTCTGTGTCTTCACAACGACACGCTGCCACAGGTGCACACATACAGGAAGTCACACTCAGGAGTCATCTTCAGTAATACCCAGAATTCACAACGAAGATGGCTGCCAGCGTACAAACACAACGCTACTTTTAACAACGTTATTTTACGACTTCTCAACCAGAACACCACAAACTTTGCTTTAAACTGCACCTGCTCCTTCTATTATTTCTGGGTCAAAGGTCAGGGGCGGGAACTGTTGATATTAACCATTAAGCACATAATCTGAGTGTTAGTCTAGATTAGAGAATTTAAACTCAGCAGTGAAGAAAACCTCCTGTGAACAGTGACGTTTGTTTTTCTACATAAACAAACACACACACACACACACACACACACAGACACATACACACACACACACACACACACACACACAGACAGACACACACACACACACACACACACACACACACACACACACAGACAGACACACACACACACACACAGACACACACACACACACACACACACACACAGACACACACACACACACACACACACACACACACACACACACAGACACAGACACACACACACACACACACACACACACACACACACACACACACACACACACACAGACACAGACACAGACACACACACACACAGACACACACACACACACAGACACACACACAGACACAGACACACACACACACACACACACACACACACACACACACAGACACAGACACACAGACACACACAGACACACACACACACACAGACACAGACACACACACACACACACACACACACACACAGACTGAACACACACACACAGACACACACACACACACACAGACACACACACACACAGACACACACACACACACACACACACACAGACACACACACACACACACACACACAGACACACACACAGACACACACACACACAGACACACACACTGTGACTCACGGCTCTGACGACGAACACAGACGATTCCAACATTCAAATGTTTGTCAAACAGGAAGTGATTCAAACAGGAAGTGACATCACAGGAATGAACACTTTCCATGGAAAGAAATAATAAAATTTTAACTTTTTAACAAAAAGAAATTAAAAAAGATTTCAGTGAGTTTCAGATTGATTTTAACTTTAAAGCAGAATATTTTAAGATCTCATTGTGTCATTTAGTTTAGTTTTATTTTGCACACATTCATTGTCAGGCTGATCAAAAAGAGTGGAAACTATAACAAATAAATAAAAGAAATTCATTCAAACTAAACTGACGTTTATGAACGTGTGAACTAGTTTTATTAACTTTTGTTTAGTTGGATTAAAAAGGAAAATGAAGTGTTTTTATTTATTATTATGAAGTTATTTTTAGTATTGATCTGTTTCAACATGAGTTTCTGACTTATTTATTTATTTATTTATTTATTTATTGATGCGACTTTCCTTATTTAAAAGAAAACAATACAAAGAAAATCAAACATTTGTAAGATGAAGATTCATGTGACGTTTATTTGATCTTTAATCACTTTCAGCGTTTTCTCTTTACTGATCACACACGAATGACCTGTGTGTGTGTGTGTGTGTGTGTGTGTGTGTCAGCTCGTGTTATATCACAACGTCGCGTCTGCGTCTGTAAGTGAAACAACATGAAAACAAAGACAGAGGAGCAGAGGATTGTGGGTAATATATACACTCACCATCAGATTATTTCTTTCTAAAGTTAATCATTTGAATCCGTACATTTATGTTTGTGTCTGAAACATCAAATAATACTCATGGTCAAATTATTATGACAGTCAGCACATTCAGTCCTTGAATTTTCATTTTCAGGTCCTGGAAAGTCCTTGAATTTGATGTAAACGAAGCAGTGTGTTTTTCCTCCCCGTGATGAAGCAGCTGCTGAGAGTCAATGATGCACAGTTCACAGTGGACGAAGACTTCCACGCCTCTGATCTGTCAATCACACGGTGACCACACCCCACATCCCATACTTTATAATCTGGGCCTGAACTCACCGTCTTTACTCATGTGACACTGACGACTCACTGGTCACTCACTGGTCACTCACTGGTCAGTGCAAAAGTATCACATTCATCATCTGGACAATCAATAACAGACAGACACACAGTCAGACAGACAGACAGACAGACAGCCGTCTCTCAGCCTCAGTCTGTTGTTGTTTTTGTTAAATTCTCTTCCACTGGTTGTGTGTGTGTGTGTGTATGTGTGTGCGTGTAGACACACACACATACACAGACACACACACACACACACACACACACACACACACTGACAGCAGGGGGCCACACATGAAGTGAACTGTGTCTCAGCCTCAGAGGAACAGACAGGCACCTGTGAGGGGGGTGAGCCGCTGCCGTCCGCCGCAGCGTCCGCCGCTGCCCCCGCGTCTCCGTGAAACACGCTGATGTTCAGCTGCAGAAATAACGCGTGGCGTCAAACTGTCACATGGTTTAGTGCGAGCTGAGCGTGAGCGGTGGTTTCAGGGCGACTTCAGGGAGCAGGAGAGGAAGCTGCTTCACTCTCAGGAGGAAAATCATCATAATCACAGGAGAATTTCAAAATAAAAGTCTGTATGTTTACATGAAACAATGTATCATTCATGATAAAATATTATTATATTTATGATGCAAAAAAAAACCCACAGATATCTGACGGACCACATGTGGCCCCAGGGCCGCAGCTTTGACACCCATGGGTTAAATGTGTCACCAGTGTTAGCATCAACTTTACAGAAGCTGCTGATGTCACAGTTCATTGTTTTAAACAGAAGAGTCTGCCCCCTGGTGGTGAGCTCACTCACAGCTCTGTGATGATGATCAATAAGTTCATTGATACGCGTCTTTATTGATCAGTGACACAAGAATGAGTATCAAAGAAGTCATAATGAAACTGAAGCAACAAAAACACATCAATAAATAAAGAGAATACAAGTGTGATAATAAATCAAAGGTGTGTCATGAAAATAAATGCTGTCGTCGTCGTCCTCTTCTTACAGTCATGACAGGCGGCCGTGTTCTTTCCTCAGACCAACGCTCGTTGTTCTGCACAAAATCTCACGTCAACGGTTCCAGAGAGACAGTGAGAGACAGCGAGAGACAGTGTCCACAACACCACGAGTCACGTCCCCACATCTGTCCTGCGTCGGCTTCGTCTACTTACATCAAGCAACGCAGAGCAGACCAGAAGGTGGCGTCGTATCTTCACTTCACTACACGACTGCACACAATTCAAGCACTTTCAATGACCAAGGTCTATTTAGGATGACATTTTCACAAACTTTCAAGGTCCTTGAATGTATTTTTTTAATTCACAAACTTTCAAGGACCTGGGGGAACCCTGCTCATCCTTTAACAAACTTCCTTAAAGCTGAAGATACAGACAATGTGATATTTACACACACACACACACACACGCACACACACACACACACACACACACGCGCTGCGCACACACACGCGCACACACGCTGCGCACACACACACGCACACACACACGCACACGTGTGCATGAGCTCTCAGAAAGCTTTCAGCTCTGACAGTGAAGTGATAGTGAGAGTGTGTTCGAGGCCAAAACCCGAGCACTTTCATTTTCATCTCCCTCTTTTTTCCCTCCTCTTCTTTTCACTCGTTTCACTGCCGTCGCTCAAGGCTGCATCCATCACTGCATCCATCACAGCATCCATCACATCCATCCATCACATCCATCACATCCATCACTGAATCCATCACAGCATCCATCACTGCATCATCACGCATCCATCACTGCATCATCACAGCATCCATCACTGCATCCATCATCCATCCATCACTGCATCATCATCACTGCATCCATCACAGCATCCATGCATGCATCCATCACAGCATCATCTGCATCATCATCACAGCATCCATCACTGCATCCATCACAGCATCCATCACAGCATCCATCACTGCATCCATCACTGCATCCATCATCTGCATCATCACAGCATCCATCATCCATCACATCCATCACAGAATCGCATCATCATGCATTCATCGTCCATCAGCATCCAATCCATCGCATCACAGTCCATCACTGCATCACGCATCATCAGCATTCCATCCATCACTGCATCCATCATCCATCAGCATCCATCACCATCCATCCATCATGCATCCATCATCCATCAGCATTCATCACAGCATCATCCGCATCCATCATCATCCATCATCTGCATCCATCCATCACTCATCATCTGCATCCATCACTGCATCCATCACTGCATCCATCACAGCATCATCCTGCATCCATCACGCATCAGCATCATCACTGCATCCATCACTGCATTCATCACAGCATCCATCACTGCATTCATCCATCAGCATCGATCACAGCGTCCATCCACATCATCACCATCATCATCATAGCATCCATCACAGCGTCCATCACAGTGTCCATCACTGCATTCATCACTGCGTCCATCACAGCATCCATCACCGCGTCCATCACTGCATCCATCACACAGCATCCATCACCATCACATCATCATCATCACTGCATCTATCCATCAGCATCCATCCAGGGCATCACATCCACTGCATCCATCACAGCATCACCGCATCATCCATCACTGCATCATCACAGCATCCATCACTGCATCCACATCCGCCATCGTCATCGCATCCATCACCGCATCTGCATCATCAGCATCCATCACTGCATTCATCCTCGTCCATCACTGCATTCATCACTGTTCATCACAGCATTCATCACAGGCATCCATCACAGCGTCCATCACAGTGTCCATCACATCCATCACTGCATCCATCACGAAGCGTCCATCACTGCATCCATCACTGCATCCATCACAAGCGTCCATCACCATCCATCATCCATCACTGAATCCATCACAGCATCCATCACAGCATCCATCACTGCATCATCACAGCATCCATCATCATCATCATCATCATCATCGCATCCATCACTGCATCCATCACATCCATGCATCCATCTGCATCCATCCTGTCCATCCTGCATCTCACAGCATCCATCACACATCCATCCTGCATCCATCACAGCATCCATCATCGCATCCATCACTGCATCCATCACAGATCCATCCCATCCATCACTGCGCCATCAGCATCCATCACTGCATTCATCATCAGCATCCATCACTGCATCCATCACAGTCATCCATCACGCATTCATCACAGCATCCATCACATCCATCACTGCATCATCACAGCATCCATCACATCCATCACGTGTCATCACCGCATTCATCCATCCATGCATCATCCTGCGTCCATCACTGCATCATCATCCATCAGCATTCATCAATGCATCCATCACAGCATCATTCATCGCATCCATACTGCATCCATCACAGCATCCATCATATCATCAGTGCCATCACATCATCCATCACAGCATCCATCACAGCGCCATCCTGCATCCACCCGCGTCCATCATGCATCCATCACTGCATCCATCACTGCATCCATCATGCGTCCATCACTGCATCCATCATCCATCCATCATCACTCCATCCATGCATCCATCACTGCATCCATCACACAGATCCATCACATCATCACTGCATCACAGCATCCATCAGCATCATCCATCACTGCATCCATCACTGCATCATCACAGCATCCATCACAGCGTCCATCACCCATCCATCACAGCATCCATCATAGCATTCATCACTGCATCCATCATCTGCATCCATCAATCCATCACTGCATCCATCATCAGCATCCATCACTGCATTCATCATCCATCAGCATCCATCACTGCATTCATCACAGCATCCATCACATCGCATTCATCACGCATCCATCAGCCATCACATCATCATGCATCCATCCATCACTCCATCACTGCATCCATCACAGCATCACTGCATCCATCATCCATCACAGCATCCATCCGCATCCATCACAATCATCACAGCATCCATCACCGCAGCATCCATCACAGCATCCTGCATCATCACAGCATCCATCATCCATCCATCACAGCATCCATCTGCAGCATCCATCACTCCATCATCCATCAGTCTCATCTCCATGCATCGCATGCATCATTGCATCCATCACTGCATCCATCACAGCATCCGCATCCATCACAATGCATCCGGCCATCATCATCACAGCATCCATCACAGCATCATCATCAATGTGTGCATCTCTGTGTCCATCACTGCATCCATCACTGCATCAGCGGCATCCATCACTAGCAGCATTCATAAAACCATCACAGCATCATCAGCTTATCATCACTGCCCATCACTGCATGCATGTGGCGTTCAATCAGCATCCATCACATTCATAATCTGCATCATCACAGCATCCGTCCCGCGGCATCATGGGCGCCATCCATCATCCGATTCATTCAAGCGTTCAAGTGCATTCTACATTCACTCATCACATCATCAAGCAACAATGCATTATCGGCGTCGCAGAATCAGCATCCAGCATCCATCACATCTACAGGCATGCATGCATGCATGCATCCATCACAGCATGCATCCATCACGCATCCATCACAGGCGAGCAATCACAAGTGAAAGCAGCAATTAGCTGCACTGTTCACTCTGTGTGTGTGTGTCATTTAAGATGTTCCATCACTGCATCCATCACAGCATCCATCACTGCATCCATCACAGCATCCATCACAGCGTCCATCACAGTGATTCTCTGATCTACATCATTATCAGCAGCAATTAGCTGCATTATGACTTCACTTAAAATCACTAATTAACAAATGTTCACTCTGTGTGTGTGTGTGTGGTCATTTAACGACGAGAAACGCGAAAGTGTGTTTAATCCTAATTTAATAAGATTAAATGACTTAAATAAAGCTGCAGGACATTCACTGTGTCATAAACTACAACATGATCGTCCATGGTCTTCTCCATGAGTTCATACACACGTTCATATTGAACAACCCAATAAAAACAACATCACACTTTGTGTTTGTATTTTAAAGAAGGTGCAGGAAGTGAAGTCTGCTCTGACGATCACAACAGAAAGTCATGAAAATAAAACCACAAAAAAGGCGACAAAATACAAAAACTAAACAAAGACCTGAAATAACAATAATTATGTTCTGATTTTCTCTTCAGAGACACAGAGACGTCGCTGAATAACAACTCCCTGACCTCTGGTGACCTCTGGTGTCATGTCAGAGGTCAGCGCGGTGGAAGAATCTGCGACGTTTTAATGTTCACTGAGTTATTTTTTCACATCTGTGGAACAAAAGAAAGAAACAGAGAAAATAAAGAGCGAGGGCGACGTGAGCCGCGTCGTCTGTGTCGAGTCAAATGTCAGCGGCGGGGGGAGAAGCGGGCGGGGCGGCGGCTTTTAGCTCGACGGCGGTGGTCTGGGACGGCGGTTGGAGAGCGGTCACGGTCGGCGGGAGTCCGCTGAGCTCTTTGTTAAAGCTCTTTCTCTCCGTGACTGCGGGGGGCAGCAGAGAGCGTCGCAGCAAATCAATGGAGCCGCAGGAGAGCGTCCTCTCGCTCTGCGTGGTGCTCGCGGCTTTTCTCCCGCTCTCTAAACCACAGCTTGACCTCTTCCCTCCATCGTTTCACTTCCACTCTCCGTGGAACAGCGTGGCCTCGCTCCGCCCCACGCCGGCGTCTGTCCCCGCTCGCCGCTTCCTCCCCCGACGCTGACACTTTTACACACAAAGAGAAAGAGGGCTGAGATGGATTTGGACGTGGGCCGAGTCAGAAATGTGAATATCATGAATAACAACCAGCAGCTTCTCACAGTAACAACACGACACTGGCCATTGTTTTACACGTTTAATTGGAAACACAAGAGGCGGCCCACGCTCACACACACACACACACACACACACACGCTCAGCCCCCGGAGATCTCGCCAAGATACATTTACAGTCTCCGCCCACAGGGGAGTGCGAGGACCTCCATCTGTCTCCGTGTGCCTCTGGACCTGCAGGACACTTTTGTCCTGCGTTAACGAGACTCGGGCGATAACTGATGAAGAACTGCACTTTGTTCCTCAGATATCTGCGCGCGTTAACGTGTCGAGGATAATGCACGAGGTTGTAAAGTGTGGCTCGATATCAGCGTCTGCTGCAGAGCGACTCTCTCCGTCTCCACTCGACAGAATAAGTGTTTTCGCGCCGCGAGGAGGAGAAAAAAAAAGCAGGAAGTGAGAATCAATGTTTTATTTAAAGAAAGAGATGATTTGATGTCACGTGTTCCACACACGTCTCTCTATGAACTCTAGATTACTCTCTAACTGTTACTGTGACGTGTTTTTATTGAACACCTTCAATCTTACCTCCATTATTAAACATTTTGAATGTTGATTAAAGTCTCAGCTTTTACATTTTATTCAGATTCATCTTCATCTGACCAAACTGTTACTTTTGAATCATAACCTCGTACAAACCAGAGTGTTTTCAGACAAGTTTTCTGATCTGCAGAAGAACCTGCAGAGGAACCTGCAGAAGAAGCTGCAGAAGAACCTGCAGAGGAACCTGCAGAAGAAGCTGCAGAGGAACCTGCAGAGGAACCTGCAGAGGACCCTGCAGAGGACCCTGCAGAGGAACCTGCAGAGGAACCTACAGAAAAAGCTGCAGAAGAACCTGCATAGGAGCCTGCAGAAGAACCTGCAGAAGAAGCTGCAGAGGAACCTGCAGAGGAACCTGCAGAGGACCCTGCAGAGGAAGCTTCAGAGGAACCTGCAGAGGAACCTGCAGAAGAACCTGCAGAGGAACCTGCAGAAGAAGCTGCAGAGGAACCTGCAGAGGAACCTGCAGAGCTGCAGAGGAACCTGCAGAAGAAGCTGCAGACCTGCAGAGGAAGCTAGAGGAACCTGAAAAGCTGCAGAGGAAGCTGTGGAGGAACCTGCAGAAGAAGCTGCAGAGGAAGCTGCAGGAAACCTGCAGAAGAAGCTGCAGAGGAAGCTGTGGAGGAACCTGCAGAGGAAGAAGAAGCTGCAGAGGAACCTGCAGAAGAAGCTGCAGAGGCAGAGGAACCTGCAGAAGAAGCTGCAGAGGAAGCTGTGGAGGAACCTGCAGAAGAAGCTGCAGAGGAACCTGCAGAAGAAGCTGCAGAGGAACCTGCAGAAGAAGCTGCAGAGGAACCTGCAGAAGAAGCTGCAGAGGAACCTGCAGAGGAAGCTGTGGAGGAACCTGCAGAAGAAGCTGCAGAGGAACCTACAGAAAAAGCTGCGGAAGAACCTGCAGAGGAACCTGCAGAAGAAGCTGTGACACGCTGACAGCGTCTGTGACCTTGAAGCCTCTTGAGCTGTAAATTAGCAGTGAAACTGATCTTTAACCTGCAGATACAAAGTCTAAGTCGTCGTTCAACTCTGAGAGAGTGAAAATAAGAAGAGGAATAAAACAGGAAATGAAGAAAATAAAAACTCCACAACAACAACAACAAGTTCAGAGCGAAGTCGACAGAGGAGAAACAAACATGTGAGCAGTTTTACACTGATAATCCAGGGATTTAATCCAGAAGATCATCAGCGATGAGGAGAACATCTGCTCTTTACTGTATGAACTCAGGGGACAGAGGACAGGATGGTGGACACACAGACAGACAGAGGACATTCCAGCTCTCACTGGTTCACAGGTGTTTGTGGGCGTAAGAACGAGGGAGGATAAAGAGGATGAATAAGTGAAATGTCTGGTGTTCATACTCTTAATTTATCCGTGCTGAGCGCTGGTCGTCTCCACCGTCTCCACCGTCTCCACCGTGTCCTCTCGCTCTTCGTCTCGCTCGTCCTCACTCCTGTCGGAAACACGATAATTAGAGGAGCCAGGTTTAAAGGCTAATTAGCATAAAAATCCTACATGCTGTATTTTTACTTTCTCTAATCAACACCTTCACACGTTCACACGTTCACACGTTCACTCTGCCACGTTTTTCTGATGTGAGGAGAAGAAAAAAGGAAGAAAAAAAAGAAGCTTTGACGCAATTAAAATGAAAATTAGCATCAAGGAAAGAAAGACAGACAGACAGACAGACAGACAGACAGACAGACAAGAAAGAAAGAAAAGAGGAGAACGTCGTCTTTATATTCGTTTTTTTCACGTCAGAAAAACCGGAGATTTTCTTGTCGTCGTTTTAAAAAAGAAGAACAAACAACGACCTTCAGCAGAAACATGTTTGTGACGCCCCGGGCGACGAGGACGAGGAGGGACAGGGGGCGCTATAACGCCTGCAGCCATGGTCCATATGTGTGTGTGCAGACGGAGGCCAAACACACGATGGTTGTGATTGGTTCAGACAAACTGGGTCAGACCATGAGGACGTGGACCAGAACAGATCTCAGAATTCTGTTCCAGAATTTTATTTGATTGTATTTTATTTATTTATTTACTTTTATTTAGAGGAACTAGTTAAGTGTGTGTGTGAGAGAGTGAGATTACTAATCCTGAAATAATCTGTAACAAGGATGATTTCTGCTAAGTGAAGTCATAATGATTGTGAGTTTGTTCTTCTTAAAGGTGCAAACGTAATCATTAAAAACACAAAACAATCATTCAGTGTTTAATCTGATGAATTATCGTCTGCACACGTTCACATTCTCATTATTCATCCCTTCATCTTTGTCTCAGGTTTCAATCCTTTCACTAACTCTGTCTCTCTTTGTGATCAAAACTGAAAACGGGAACAGTTTGTACAAAACAGTCGCAGATTACAGTAATCTGTCAGATTAAGCAAAAGTGAAGAACTCACGGAGCAGGGGGCGGAGTCACAGAGAACAGCAGACACACACTGAGACTGAAGACTTTACAGCAGGTGAGACTAACGCAGCACAGGTGAACATAATGAGGGCGGGGCATGTCGTCAAACAGGGGGGTGTGGAAACATGACAGGAAGTAAACGAGTGACGAGTGTCAGATTTCAAATTAAAACAGGAAATGGCGCATAACGAGCACGTGTTTCACATCAGAGTTCAAACGTTTTTTAACGACGTCTAACTCCTGTATGCTAGCATGTTAGCATTAGCATGTGGCTACAGAAGCCTTTTTTTGCACACACACGGGGAGTGTCACTAAGTACAGAGGTCGCTCCATGTCAGAGTGGGAGTGGCAAAGCCCTGAGCTCACATTTCCTGGTTCCCTCCCCCTCACACCTGCAGTTTGACAAGGGGAGGAGGAGGGGGACATTTACAGTAAGATAAAAGACATTTCTCATCAAAAAACTCATAAGTGACAAAATTCAATTCAATGTGTTGGTTTCTTATCTGCTGCCAAGCAACGAAATTTCGTTTAGTCGTTTTCACTGCTGTGTTTTCTGTGCAATGACAATAAAAGGAAGTCTAGGTCTAGGTCTAAGTCTAAGTCTAAACTGAAGCAGATTTAAAGACACAAGTCTTTTGATAAGTGGCTGAAATCAGGTTTCCTCACGGCGTGAGCGGTGCGAGAGACGCAGCCGCTTGTTTTTCACCTCTTGAAACCAAACAACCGCCTCAGAGAAAATGCATTATTTCTTTCTTGTTAAAAGAGAGAAAAAAAAGTCACATTACAAGTCAAATGTGTTCATTTAAAGAAGAAAAAAACCTCTGGGAGACAAAGTACGACGACACCGCCGCCACCACCGTTGGCGGGTGTAGTGGATCAGTGGTTAAGACCGGTACCATGTGTGCAAAAGACTTTGTGATCGCAAGTTCAACTCCACCCCTGGCAGGTTGTACTCAATTCCCTTGTAAGTCGCTTTGGATGAAAGCGTCTGCTAAATGACATGACATGTAACATTAACATGTAACATGTTACATGTTACATGTTACATGTTACATGTAACATGTACATGTACATGTACATGTAACATGTAACATGTAACGTCTCCTCTGCCGGTGCAGGAAATGATAAATAAGAAAAGAGGCTTTTCTTCATTAGAGGTAACGAGACCGAGGGTACAATAACACAAGCATCACCACTACTGCTGCTGCTGTTACTGCTGCTGCTGCTGTTACTGCTGCTGTTACTGCTGCTGCTGCTACTGCTGCTGCTGCTGCCTGTTACTGCTGCTGCTGCTGCTGTTACTGCTGCTGCTGCTGCTGCTGCTGCTGCTGCTGCTGTTGTTACTGCTGCTGCTGCTGCTGCTGCTACTGCTGTTACTGCTGCTGCTGTTGTTACTGCTGTTACTGCTGCTGCTGCTGCTGCTGCTGCTGCTGCTGCTGTTACTGCTGCTGCTGCTGCTGCTGCTGTTACTGCTGCTGTTACTGCTGCTGCTGCTGTTACTGCTGCTGCTGCTGCTGTTACTACTGTTGTTACTGCTGCTGCTGTTACTACTGCTGCTGCTGCTGCTGCTGTTACTGCTGCTGCTGCTGTTGCCTGTTGCTGCTGCTGCTGTTACTGCTGCTGCTGTTACTGCTGCTGCTGCTGCTGTTACTGCTGCTGCTGTTACTGCTGCTGCTGCTGTTGCTGCTGCTGAAGTGCACCAGAGTGAGGTCTGTACACAACACTCACACCATCAGCAGCAGTTATTTCTCAGTGTACGCTCTAATTATTTGTGTAATTTAATCCACGTGTGCATATTCAATTCCAATCTGGTTTTTTTTCTCCACGCGCTGCGAGGTGCTCGACGTGATTGTCTCTGAAATTGGATTATGATAACCTGTCACCGCTTATTCCATAAGATATTAGAGGAGGAGGAGGGGGAGGGGCAGGAGCGGGGGAGAGAGAGAGCGGGAGAGAGGGAGGGAGGGAGGTGTTTAATGCATGTTTCCTTGTGTGTTTCCTCAGGGGAGAAGGAATCATGCATGTCTGCTCTGACCTCTCCACACACTTTATTTCCTGATCTCTGACATAGCCTTTAAATATCCATTAACACACACACAGAGGGGGAGAGAGGGGGAGAGAGGGGGAGAGAGAGGTTCACTGGTTTTTCTGCTGGTTAAAATCCCAGCGCTCCAGCGTCTCTCTGTGAGCATGTGACTAATGGAACCATCGTCTCCGTTTGACCCTGAGATCCTGCTGCTGATCTCAGGCTTCACTTCAAAATAAAAGGGACTTTGAGTTTAGTTTAGTGTGGACTGGAACCATGTGATTGTGTATCTGATATACACACGAGCTGTGAGTGTTTGTCACGTGGAACCATCTCCACAAATGTTACCACGACGTTAAAAATGTAACGTTGCTTTAAAAATGATTCTTCAGATTCTTTGAAATCAAACGTTGTTCCATCGTCATATTCCAGGTTTTCCTCAGAAAACATGTTTGTGACGCGAGACCAGTTGTACTTTTACATGTTTATTTCATTCATTTTAAGAAATTGCAGTTTTTGGATCACGACCTCACTCACTGAACAAATCACTCTTTTCTTGACCAAAATATGACGAAAATATTCATCTTTAACCAAAGTGAAGACATTTCTTACGTTTATTGCAAAAACACAGTGATCACAGTTTTTCATGTTTCTAAAGAGTGGTGAGGACGACGAGTGGTGGGGACGACGAGTGGTGGGGACGACGAGTGGTGGGGCGGAGTGGTGAGGACGACGAGGAAGTCGTCCTTTTCTTCTCCTGACTCAGACGTCGGTGCATTAACGTCAGCAATTCTGCTGCTGCTGCTGCTGCTGTTACTGATGCTGCTGCTGTTACTGATGCTGCTGCTGTTACTGCTGCTGCTGATGCTGATGCTGCTGTTACTGATGCTGCTGCTGTTACTGCTCGTGTTCTTTATTTCCAGCTCTGACTTTAACCTTTTCCACACAGGTGCTGAGATTCGTGACCTTTCCACCGTCAGCTTCCTGCTGCCTCTGAACGTGTGTGTGTGTGTGTGTGTGTGTGTGAGTGTGTGTGTGTGTGTGTGAGTGAGCTCAGTGCTTGTGAGCAGACTATGACCTTGCACGTGTGTGTGTGTGTGTGTGTGGTGCAGGAAAGTGGATTTGACATGAGCGTGGTGAAGATTACCTGTGTCCAGACACTTATGCTGCACACAGACAATAAGAACTGCCATCACTCACTTTTAAAGGTGCGCGTGTTGAAACAAGAGGCGTAACCTTACAAAGAGCCCGCGGGAAACACACCTGCCTGCGCCTGCACCTTACACACACACACACACACACACTACTACCACCTGCAGCGCACACACATGCGCAGCGTCTTGCATACCTGCGCCGCAGCACACACATACACACGCACACACACACTGCCGCTTTTTGCATACACACACATACCGCGCTACCTGCGCCGCGCACACGCACACACACTACGCGCACGCCGCGCACACACACACACACACATACACACGCACACACACGCACACACGCACAAAAAATCTAACCCACACCAAAAGTGCTTTATACTTAGTTTATCAATAAACCATAATAATAAGTAATAAAGTATTCTGATTCTGATAAACCAGTCAAATACACTTAACTGTCAATCAATTACACTTAACTGTCAATCAAATACACTTAACTGTCAATCAATTACACTTAACTCTGAATCAGATACACTTAACCATGAATAAAATACACTTAACTATGAATCATTTACACTTAACTATGAATCATTTACACTTAACCATGAATCAAATACACTTAACCATGAATCAAATACACTTAACTATGAATCAAATACACTTAACTATGGATCAATTACACTTAACTATGAATCAGATACACCTGACATGAATAAAATACACTTAACTGTGAATCAAATACACTTATCTATGAATCAAATACACTTAACCATGAATCAAATATACTTAACCATGAATCAATTACACTTAACAATGAATCAAATACACTTAACCATGAATCAAATACACTTAACTATGAATCATTTACACTTAACTATGAATCAAATACACTTAACTCTGAATCAGATACACTTAACAAAATGAGAAACGTTGTCAATAAAGTTGCTCACAGTTTGAATTCAAAAGTCAAAAGTTAAAGATTTAAACTCAGAGTTTAACTCACTGCTGCTGAAAGAACTCCAGATTATTTGAGTTTACAGAACTCTGCTGTGGCTCCAGGTAAAGAATAAAGACAAACTCCAGCATAGAGAGTCTGAGTGAACGTGGTCTGGACTCTGTGGATCAGATTCATGGTGTCAGAGACTCTGTAGAAGGACAGAAGACCTGCTCTGTGGTCCAGGTAAACTCCCACTCTGGAGACTGTAACATCTGAGACGACAGTCTTGATACTGTTGTGAACAAACTGACATTTGTTTTGGTCACAAACTAAAGCCCAAGATTTGTCATTGTATCCAAAAACACTTTCATGTGAACCTGATCTGCTGATGTTCTTGTACGTCACTGCTACACAAACTCCTCCTCTTCCTGTCCACTCCACCTCCCAGTAACAACGTCCAGTCAGACTCTCTTCACTCAGGACCTGAAGATAATAACCAGTGAATCTGTCTGTGTGATGAGGATAAGACTGATCTTTATCCATAAATGTCACTTTTCTGTTTCCCTCAGAAAATAACAGAAGTGTGTGAACTGTGTTTGGATCCAGTTTGATTTCCTGTGAATATCTGAAGAGTTCAGTTCTGGTCTTTGGTTCTGGTTCTGGTTCTGTCAGTAAAACATCTACTTCAGCCACAGCCAGTGAGATGTCTGTCCACGTCTCGGTCAGGACGTCCTGCAGTTGACCTCTGAGCTTTGCCACAGCCACCGTCACGTCCTCAAAGTGTCTCAGAGGAAGGACGTTGATGGACGAGTGTGTGGACGGACTGAGTGCTGACAGTGAGCGGTAGTTGAGGAGAAACTGGTTGTGGTCTTGTGTGAGTGAGAGCTGCTTCAGTTCAGCTTCTCTCTTCTTCAGCTCAGTGATCTCCTGCTGAAGCTTCTCCTCGGCGTCTGTGACTCGTCTCACCTCAGTTTCCAGCTTGGATCTGATCTGCTGCTTCACGTCAGAGCTTCTCTTCTGCAGGAGACCCATCATCTCAGTGAAGCTCTCGTCTGTGTCCTTCATGGCTTTATCAGCAGAGAGAGTGAGAGTCTTCCTCTCCTGTTGAATCACCTTCATGTCTCTGTCTCTGTCCCTGAGTCTCTGCTGGACTTCTCGCTGGATTTCCACCAATCCTCCACATCAACTGCTTCTTCATCGTCACTCCTGTCTCCGCTCCACCTCTCCTTTCTCTCATCTCCTGCACTTCATTTTCTTCTATCCCTTCTCAGTTTTTTTTTTATCCTCCTCCAGTTTATTGGTCACGCTGGTGAGGAGTGCGATCGTCCTTCGCCGCCGCGGCCACGCTTAACATCTGTGCCCAATTCTGATCAACGTGTGGGCGCACGTGTCATGTGCTTGAGTGACAGGTGAAGTTAGAAGAAGACTCAGATCCAGGTCTCTCTGCTTGTGCGTCCTCTCTGCTGCAGCTGAGACCGTGTCATGGTCTTTATGTTCGTCCACAGAGCAGAGATAACAGATACACTTCTGATCAGTGCGGCAAAACAAGTCCATCATCTTATCGTGATGAGGGCAGATGTTCTCCTGGAGGTTCTTGGACGGCTCCACCAGCTTGTGTTTCTTAAATGCAGGTGATTGATGATGAGGCTGGAGATGTTCCTCACAGTAAGAGACCAAACAAACCAAACAGGACTTGAGAGCTTTCAGTTTCCTGCCAGTGCAGAAATCACAGGCCACATCTTCAGCTCCAGCATAGCAGTGATGAGCAGGAGCAGCGTGGAGTCCAGTCTTCTTCAGCTCCTCCACTAAATCTGCTAACATGGTGTTTTTCTTCAGGTCAGGCCTCGGTGTGAAGTCCTCTCTACACTGAGGGCAGCTGTAGATCCTCCTCTGCTCCTCTGAGTCCCAGTGGTCTTTAATACAGTTCTTACAGAAGCTGTGTCCACAGGTGAGACTCACAGGATCCTTCAGAAGATCCAAACAGATGGAACAACAGAAGGTTTCTCTCTGCAGCTGAACTCCTGCCATTTCACCGCTCTGTCACCACCACTGTCTGAGTTTCACTTCCTCAGAATTCTGACAGGTTTGAAACAGGTTTGAGCTCTGATGTCAACAACATGTGACGCGGCGTTGGGCGGAGCCTCTCGGCTCCTCCTTATCCCATTGTCAAACTGCAGGTGTGAGGGGGAGGGAACCAGGAACCACTCCCACTCTGACATGGAGTGACCTCTGTACTTAGTGACACTCCCTGTGTGTGTGTGTGTGTGTGTGTGTGCGCGTGTGCGTTAGTGTTGTCAATTTTGTGCCACTCACTCTCCCTGCATCAAACCTCATAGAGAAAATCAGTGATTTTAACATCACATGACTTTCTGCTTTGACACCGTCGTCACATTTTTAGTTTGTTCAGGTTAATGATGAGTCACGGAGTCCCACAAGGTTCTGTGCTTGGACTCAGGGATTGCTCTACATTTATCCACCGTCATGCAGACGATACACAACTATACTTGACAAATCAACACAACCCTCATGAAACAAATCAAGTTTAGACTTTCTGCTTTCCCTTTCAAGGCTGTTGGAGAACTCATGTAGCCTTCAGTTAGCTTCAAAAACTCAGAATATGTTTACTTTGTCCATTGTGAGCGACTGTTAAAACGTGGTGGTCCAAAATGTAGAACCGACCCTGCTCCTGATGTCCTCGTTTTGGGGTAAATAAAAACAACAATTATTGTAAAACTTTGTCATGGAGTCCCACAAGGTTCTGAGCTTGGACCTTTCTATTCTATATATATGTTACGATCTTTTAATACATCACCAGGAATCAGTCTAGTGTCAGCTGGACCACTGCCTGGTATTAAACATCCACCTGATGATGATGATGATGATGATGATGATGGTGGCTCGTTGGCGGCTCCTGCTGGTCCTGGCTGAGTTTGCCTCCGCTCAGGTGTGAGATGTGAAGAGTTGGAACAGATGCTTCCTCTTTAATTACCTCACAAAGAAGTAACTTTGCTGTGATGGAGGCGACGCCAACGCAGCTGAGTCCTCGAGGAGTCCAGGATAAAAATAACACACACACAGAGAAAAATGTCAGATTTCATGTGTGAAGATTGGAGCCGAGATGTATTCAAATATATTCATAGTTAGATCTGTCAAATGTCAAGTGAGCTAATCTGGGAGATGGATTTTCTGGCACTTGTGACAAAAAAAAGAAAAAAGTCAATCTGAACATAATGAAAATAAAACATAGGATTGATTTTGTAACCACAGAAGACTGTCAGCCAATCACAGAGCCAGAAACCTGCAGTCAAGGTCAAAGGTGAGAAATCAAACATCATCAGGTCTGAATTCACTTCAGAAATCTCCTGTCAATCAATGAACACATGAAATCATCTGTGAATGAAAGGCAACGCAGTGGTAAAAAACAAACAACCAGGAAATGATAGGTGAGTCATTAAACACACCTAAAACACACCTAATGGGGGAGGAGCATGCGATCAAAGTGGCGGGAAAAACACGGGAAGTGACGTCATCTGAAAAGAGATAGGACGTCAGTTACCAAAATCACTGAATAAACGGATGATTTACTAAAGTGAAATCAGTTTAGTCTGGATCAACCTAAATCTGGATCAACCCAAATCTGGATCAACCTAAATCTGGATCAACCCAAATCTGGATCAACCCAAATCTGGATCAACCTAAATCTGGATCAACCCAAATCTGGATCACCCTAAATCTGGATCAACCCAAACCTGGATCAACCCAAATCTCGGTCAGATCAAAATCTCCCTCGGTCCCGATGGGTTAAACAAGTTTGATGAGTTTTCGTGAACAGTACGACTGTTTGTGTTTTTTAAAGAACTTTATTAATCCCCTGAGGGAAAGTATTCCTTTGCATTTGACCCATCCTAGAATTAGGTAGCGCCCGGGAGCGGTTGGGGGTTGGGTTGACTGTGTTTGTGTTTGTGACTGCGTTTGGGACTGCGTTTGGGACTGTGTTCTCTCTGACGTTCTCTCACTCTTCATGTCAAAAAGTTCTCCTCTGGAACAACATCCTGAGTGAAACCATTTACTCGCAGAATCGTTGGACGACGTCCTCCATGAGACACACGTGCTCCACAGACCTTTGTGAAACAGTTGACTTTTATATTTAGAGCTCTTGTTGCTAAGTGACTTGTTCTTCCCGAGCTTCTTTGTATCTGTGTGAAAAACACAGAGACAATCTTTGTCGGTTGTCTTCTCCTCAGCCTCAGAGGAGGAACCTGGATCCATCGAACCCTCGACCTCCTCAAACATCACCTGGCTGCCTCACAGGAGGTCGTCTGTCGCCCACTTCCTGCTCTGCTGCCGGTTACCAAGGTGAGCCATCGCCATGGGCAACCGACCTAAAGAAGAAGAGGAGGAGGGAGGAGAGGAGATGTGAATGTGAGAAGAGGGCATGAAATCGATGACGCACGCACACACACACACACAGACACACACACACAGAGTGAGGTCATCTGACTTTCGTGACCGCTAAAACATTGTGTGCGTAGCATGGAGACGTCGTAGTGAGAGTGAGCTCCTCCCTCACCGGTGAAGTGTTGTCTTCTCCGCCTCCGCCGACATGAACTCTGCTGTAATTAAAGCCGAGCGTCGCCGCCTCACGCAGTGGCTTCGTCTATCGCCGCCGCGGCCACACCGCCGCCAAAGCTCTCGTGTTTCTTTTAAATGTCACGCGGCTGAAACAAGGTTGCACTTAAGCAGCACGACTTGTGATATTTTCACGGGGAGGAGAATTAAAGCGGCTCCGCTCAACAGAGGATGTACACGTTCATAAAACCTCGCTGAATCTGGAACGAGTGACACAGTGTTTCTTACTGCGTACCCAAGATCGAATAAAAACAGAACTTTATTAACTTGGTTTGTGAACGCTAACACGTAGCTGAAATCACCACAAATCATCTTTCATTCACCACAGACAAAGACACGTTTAGTGACAAGATGGTTCATAGAGGACTCAGATGCAGTGGCCTCTTAATAGTCTTTATTAGCATTTGTTAGCAAAACACAAGACAAAGATCCTCTTACTGAGGGAAAACAAAAGCGAGGCTATGAAAAACTGACCACGGTCTGGAGGGGATGGGGAGTGGTTGCAGTAGGCCCATGCGCGACCTGGTGGAGGACCTATTCCTGGCGCAGTCATAGGGTCTGTGAGGGGGAAGCGACATGGCTCTGGACTTGCTAAAAACCTCCTTGAGGTGGTGGTAGCAGGGAGGTACTGCGCTCAGGTCTGGGGTCTCGGAATCTGCGGCAGGGGGGACAGAGACATGGTTAATATATGTGACATCCCCACCCTGAGTCTGGGTCTTGCTCTGGTGGTCTTTACAGTTCTCCCCCCAACACATGATGGTCCCTGATCTCCAGTCCACCCGGGGGTTATGCCTGCACAACCACGACAGTCCTAGGATCAATGATTGAGATGGGGATTTAAATAAGTAAAAGTTCATGGCTTCAGTGTGCCCCCTATGCGTAGTTCGAGAGATTCTGTGGAGTGAGTGATCACAAAAAGTTCTTTGCCGTTAAGTGCACTGGCTTTGATAGGCCTGGCCAGGATCTGGGTTTTAAGTCCTATTTTTGTTGCCAAATCCCAATTCATGAGGCTTTCATCAACTCCTGGGTCTATGAGAGTTTCTAGATCATAGCTGGTGGCGTGGTGCTTGATGATGACGGATGTGAGTTTGTGTGAAAGCACTGACCCTCCTGCCGTCGTCGCCGTCACTCCTCTGCTGTCAGCCTCATCCGCCCCAGCTCCATGGGCTCTCCCACTCCCTCCCTGGGGTATTGAGGCTGCTCGGGAGGCGATCAGTGGGGCGCCAGCCCAGTCGGTCGTCACGTTGCCTGAGCTCGTGGAGTCTGTTGTTCGTCCGGATGGCCAGAGCAATTAGGGCGTCCAGGCTCGTCGGGAGGTCCAGCGGCACCAGCTGCTCCTGGATCGGTTTCGCCAGCCCCTTCAGGAATATGTCGTAAAGCGCCGCCGTGTTCCACCCGCTCTCCGCCGCTAAGGTGCGGAACTGAACAGCGTAGTCGCAGACTGATTGACTCCCCTGTATCAGCCCACTCAGCTCTCTTGCCTTTTCCCGGGCCGTGGAGACCGGGTCGAACGTCTGCTGTAATGCTCCCTGAAAGTCTGCGAGTGAACCGCAGAGTCTCGTCCCCACTCGGCCATGGCCCACGCTCTCGATCTGCCCGACAGATGAGAGATCATAAAGGCGACCTTGGATCTGTCCAAGGTAAAGGTCGGGGCATAATGTTCAAAATGCATGGAGCATTCAGTTATAAAGGCTTGGCAAAGTCCTGGTTCGCCTGAAAAACACTCTGGGGGCGCAAATTTCTCCCCGGATCCGGCGAAGGAGGCAGCCTGCGTCGGCGCCGCCACAGACACCAGAGGCTTCGGTGCTGCGGGCGGGCTGGTCGTGGACTGCAGGAGATCGGTCAAGTTCCGCACCTGGGTCGCAAGCTGACCCAGGACTCCGCCATGGTGGTCTGGAACTGCTCTTGCCTGAAGATATATGAGGTCAACACAAAGTGTTTGTCGACAAAATAACAACGTTCTACCACGAAAAGACGTAATAATCCCATTCATATTCAAAAAGCCGTAATAATCCCATTAATATTCAAAAAG
>NW_025321577.1:0-6450 GCF_019176455.1 Solea senegalensis
TCTCACACACACACACACACACACACACACAGCAACAAGGCAAAGTCAAGTCGATCAAGCATCAATGGTGATAAATTCTCAAGTATAATAATAATAATCAAAAGTCAAAGGAAATAAATAAAGATTTAAAAAGAGGAGACGTGTAGACGAAGGCTGATCTGATGCCATCATGCATGTCATCTGGGAGGCTGAGCTACTTCTGTGTTCTGGTGTCCTGTCGCCCCGATCACAGCGCTGTGATGGTGTAGGCGTGGCGATGAGGTGATAAGCTCCGCCTACTCCACTTTGACACCCATCTTCTCTGTGTTGAGTAAGTAGAGGCTGTCGTCGATCAGGAAACTGGACAGAGAAGAAAGTCAGTGATGATCAACTGTGGACTAACAAACTAACTCTCCTAACCATGTCCATGTCCTAACCATGTCCATGTCCTAACCATGTCCATGTCCTAACCATGTCCATGTCCATGTCCTCACCATGTCAGTCAGCATGTGTCCTGCATGTTTTATAATTCTTCTAATAACAGTTTTCTCTGACATCATCAACATCTAAAATCAATAATATCACTGTAACCTGGCTAGTATATGTATGTGTGAGTGTGTGTGTGTGTGTGTGCGCGAGTGTGCAGTGCCGTACAGCGATTTGTGTTTCTCACGAGCCCTGAGACCTCCTGACGTTGAGGACTCTGGTTTCCACTGACAGACAGCAGGGGGCGTGCACACAGACACAATCCTGCACAGTTCAATGAGCAGGTACCTGCAGTATTTGTGACCTGGGACAAGTCTTTAAAAGGTGATGAACATAAAGGGGTTTTTCACCCTGTGTGAAATGTGACATCACACATTTTTATTGGAGTTTTTTTGGGGAGAGAGTGACAAGGTCGGTGTAGTGGTTCTCTCTGTGGGTGCATGGGGTTCTCCAGGTTCTCCAGGTTCTCCAGGTTCTCTGGTTTCCTCCCACAGTCCAAAAACAAGCAGCTCTTATTTAGGGCTGCCACGATTAGTTGACTATTAAGATCGTCGTCAACTAATTTAATAGTCGACGTGTTGTTGTTTTTTTTTAAACTTTGTTTTCTCTCTGCCTTTCTGTCCTTGACACACATGCGCAGCAGTGGTAATCTGGGTCAGCCGTGATGTCACCAGAAGTTATACCAGACGGGCTCTGTGGCATCATGGCTACCCGGCGGCTAGGGAGCTCACAAGTGTGGGAGCATTTTAAGAAAACAAAAGAAAACAGTGTGCAATGCAACATCAGCAAGACACGGCAGCACAACGACGATGAAGAGGGACCGGCGTCTCAGCAAGCTAACTGGCTAGTTAGCTGCTAACATTAGCGTAAACAGAGTGCTAACTTCCTACTTACTCATACGATTTGATTCATTAGCCTTAGCACACATAGTCCATGTGTTTTCTGTAACAGTGTAGTAACAGTGCAGTCACAGTGTAATAACAGTGTAGTAACAGTGTAGTAACAGTGTAATAACAGTGTAGTAACAGTGTAGTAACAGTGTAGTAACAGTCGTGAGCACAAAATGCACTTTTGTTATATTTGAGTCAGTGAGAACAAGACTTTAATAATTCCTACAATGAGTGCCGACCTCATTGTAGTTAAGTAGGCCTATTTATTTTGTGTTGTTTCGGCCAGTGCCTTATCCGTTTACTCAGCTGTTTGTCGCTACAAGCATGTTATTAAAGGTTTAATGAACTACCATCTCAATTCTTCATTTTCAGTTAGCATATATATAACACTTCAAGCTAATGATTGTTAGATAAGAGCAGCTGCATGCTGGTGTGATAAACTGTATGTTATACATTCAATTAACGTATGATCCGATTAGTCGACTATCAAGATAATCGTTAAGATAAGCCCTACTGTTATTAGGTAAAAATGATTGTTATTAGAACTGATGCAGACTACTTGTGCACCAGATCATTTTTAATTGGAAACCACATGTTGATATGAAAATGTAGCAGCATGAATGTAGCCTGACGATCACACACACACACACACACACACAGTGTGTGGTGGGAGGAGTGAGTGTTCTCACCTGTAGAAAAGAACGTGCACAGGAACAGTGCTGAGGTGCCACACGGCATGAGCGTCAAAGACCCAGAGCAGCGGGGGGAAATCCAGCAGCTCCAGCAGGGCCAGACCGTGGAGCAGCAGCACCACCAGAACACACTTCCACCAGTACGGCAGGGTCCGCCGGTTCTGCCAGCACCAACACAGCCACCACAGCAGGTTCACCATGCCTGCACACGACCAGGGACACATGAGGTCAGGGACACATGGAGGCAGGGACACATGGAGGCAGGGACACATGGAGGCAGGGACACATGGAGGCAGGGACACATGGGGCAGGGACACATGAGGGCAGGGACACATGGAGTCAGGGACACATGGAGTCAGGGGACACATGAGGTCAGGGACACATGGAGCAGGGACACATGGAGGCAGGGACACATGGGTCAGGACACATTAGGTCAGGGACACATGAGGTCAGGGACACATGAGGTCAGGTGGGACACATGAGGTCAGGGGCATGAGGTCAGGGACACATGCAGGGACACATGGACAGGGACACATGGGTGGGACACATGGGGTCAGACACATGGAGGCAGGGACACATGAGGCAGGGACACATGGAGGCAGGGACACATGGAGGCAGGGACACATGAGGGGCAGGGACACATCAGGGACACATGTCAGGGACATGAGGTCAGGGACACATGGAGGCAGGGACACATGGGGCAGGGACAGGGAGGTCAGGGACAGGGACACATTAGGTCAGGGACACATGGAGGCAGGGACACATGGGCAGGGACACATGAGGTCAGGGACACATGGAGGCAGGGACACATGAGGTCAGGGACACATGGAGTCAGGGACACATGGAGTCAGGGACACATGGGTCAGGGACACATGGGTCAGGGACACATGGAGGCAGGGACACATGGGGTCAGGGACACATGGGTCAGGGACACATGGAGGCAGGGACACATGAGTCAGGGACACATGAGGTCAGGGACACATGGAGGCACACATGGAGGCAGGGACACATGAGGTCAGGGACATGGGGTCAGGGACACATGGGGTCAGGGACACATGGAGGCAGGGACACATGGGCAGGGACACATGGAGGCAGGGACACATGGAGGCAGGGACACATGGAGGCAGGGACACACATGGGTCAGGGACACATGGAGTCAGGGACACATGGAGGCAGGGACACATGAGGTCAGGGGACACATGGGGTCAGGGGACACATGGAGTCAGGGACATGGAGTCAGGGACACATGGGGTCAGGGACACATGGAGTCAGGGACACATGGGGTCAGGGACACATGAGGTCAGGGACACATGGGGTCAGGGACATGGGGTCAGGGACACATGGGGTCAGGGACACATGGGGTCAGGGACACATGGAGTCAGGGACACATGGGTCAGGGACACATGGCAGGGACACATGGGCAGGGACATGGAGGCAGGGACACATGGGGTCAGGGACACATGAGGTCAGGGACACATGGAGGGACACATGGAGGCAGGGACACATGAGGTCAGGGACACATGGGGTCAGGGACACATGGGGTCAGGGACACAGGCACATGGAGGTCAGGGACACATGGAGGCAGGGACACATGGAGGCAGGGACACATGGGGCAGGGACACATGGGGTCAGGGACACATGGAGGCAGGGACACATGGGGTCAGGGACACATGACACATGGGTCAGGGACACATGGAGTCAGGGACACATGGGTCAGGGACACATGGAGTCAGGGACACATGAGGTCAGGGACACATGGGTCAGTGGAGTCAGGGACACATGGAGTCAGGGACACAGGGACACATGAGGTCAGGACACATGGAGGCAGGGACACATGGGGTCAGGGACACATGGAGGCAGGGACACATGGAGTCAGGGACACATGAGGTCAGGGACAGGGAGGCAGGGACACATGGAGGCAGGGACACATGAGGTCAGGGACACATGGAGGCAGGGACACATGGGGTCAGGGACACATGGAGGCAGGGACACATGGAGGCAGGGACACATGGAGGCAGGGACACATGAGGTCAGGGACACATGGAGGGGACACATGGGAGTCAGGGACACATGGAGTCAGGGACACATGGAGGCAGGGACACATGAGGGTCAGGGACACATGGGGTCAGGGACACATGGAGTCAGGGACACATGGAGTCAGGGGACACATGGGGTCAGGGACACATGGAGTCAGGGACACATGGGGTCAGGGACAGGGACACATGGGGTCAGCAGGGACATGGGGTCAGGGACACATGGGGTCAGGGACACATGAGGTCAGGGACACATGGGGTCAGGGATGGGGGACACATGGAGTCAGGGACACATGAGGTCAGGGACACATGGGGTCAGGGACACATGGAGTCAGGGACACACACATGGGTCAGGGACACATGAGGTCAGGGACACATGAGGGGGACACATGGAGTCACACATGGGGTCAGGGACACATGGAGTCAGGGACACATGGAGTCAGGGACACAGGAGGGACACATGAGGGACAACATGGGGTCAGGGACACATGAGGTCAGGGACACATGGAGTCAGGGACACATGGAGTCAGGGACACATGAGGTCAGGGACACATGGAGGCAGAGGGAGTGAACGTTTGATGGAATATACACGCACACAGCGTAACAATGTATGTTACGTAACGACAGAACAAACATGGAAATAACTAGAATCACAATGTATCAGGACACACACACATCTCACTTTTAGCAGTACCAGTCAATAACAACACACATAAACAGTGTAGCAACATGTCTACAGTTAAAAATGTGTGCGACATTAATGCTAACAGTAGCAGTGTTTGTATGGCGGCAGCCATCTTGTAATCCTGAACCAGGATCAGGTTCCAGGTTCTGACTACAAATGGAGCGCAGCATGAAGAAGTGCAGTACCGATGCTGACGTTAGCAGCCATGTTGTAGCCATAGTCAAAGCTGACGAAGGTCAAGTAGGACACATGTGACGTAAAGGTCAAGATGAGCAGCACTCCCACCATGCTGGACACACCAGGTCGCCTCAGACCCAGAGTTCTGCAGCAAAGACACGAGTACACGTTTAGTGACATCATCAGGAGTGACGGTGATACCACGGTTTCATCTTTGATCCTGATCCTGATCCTGGTACTAACAATGACACTGACACTGATACTGACACTGAGCGAGCGCTGATGCTGGTACTAAGCACTGAAACACTGACTGACACTGGTACTGACGCACAGTCGCGGTACTGGTACTAACACCCGGTACTGGCACTGACACTGATACTGACGCAATTTACTTGACACTGGTACTGATACTGGTACTGGTGCGGCACTGACACTGACGCTGATACTGACGCTGACACTGACACTGACGCTGGTACTGACACTGGTACTGACACTGACGCGAAACGCTGGGTAGCGGCACTGGTACTGACACTGGAGGGTACTGACACTGGTACTGACACTGGTGCGGAATACTGGTGCTGGTACTGGGTGACACTGGAAGTAGCTGACACTGGTACTGATGCTGGTACTGGTGCAGCACTGACACTGGTACTGATACTGACACTGGTGCTAACACTGACACTGGTACTGACACTGGTACTGATGCTGGTGCTGGTACTGGCCGCTGACACTGACGCTGACACTGACACTGGTGCGACACTGGGTACTGACACTGGTACTGACACTGGTGCTGATGCTGACACTGGTACTGATGCTGACACTGGTACTGATGCGAAGCGCTGGTACTAACACTGGTACTAACGCGACACTGGGTACTGACACTGGTGCTGACGCACGGTACTGATGCTGCCGACACTGGTACTGGTGCTAACGCGACGCTGGTACTAACACTGAAGATTAACACTGACACTGATGCTTACCGGTGCGACGCGCAATTTGCTGACGCACAATTTTTCGGACACTGGTACTGGAGTGACAAAACACTGGGTACTGACACTGGGTACTGACATACTGGTACTGACACTGGTACTGAAACTGACACTAACACTGGTACTGACACTGGTACTGAAACTGACACTAACACTGGTACTGACACTGGTACTGAAACTGACACTAACACTGGTACTGACACTGGTACTAACACTGGTACTGACACATGTGCACAAAAAGCACATGTGTGAAATGTGACGTCAAAGATGCAAATAAAACAAAAAACTAAAGAAGAAAACAACGTAACTCAGCGCTAAGCCATTCAGTTTCAATCATAATTATGTGACATAGGATCAGATTCAGGTTGTTCAGCAGCCATATTTACAGCTGGTGTCATGTGACCCACACCTGTGTGAGAGCTTACCTGACACAACAAAGGTAGATGGAGTAGAGAATGACTGCTGTGGCACAGAAATAGTCCATTTTCTGAAAAAGATGGAGAGAGAGGAAGCACGATG
>NW_025321578.1:0-7312 GCF_019176455.1 Solea senegalensis
TATGTTGAAGGGGTGGTTGTGTTGTCTTGAAACCCAGACAAAGTGAGGAGATGTCGCACATTTATAAAGACTCAAACAGCCTCTATGCGACGGCCGGGAATCGAACCCGGGTTAACTGCTTGGAAGGCAGCTATGCTTACCACTATACCACCATCGCTTGACATGTACTGAAGAGGTAAGGCTTTAGGACAGCAAGCCATAGAATTTAATCACAGGTAAGGAACTTGGTAAAGTAAGGCTCAGTTGGGATGTTAAGGTACTGTACTTTAAAGTCAGCACTATAAAAACTGCAATATGAGCGTACATGTTCCCTAAGATATTTAACCTTCCCTCCTCTAGTAAGAAGCAAAGTACAGTTTTCAATGCTGTGGCAGTGCAAACCCCAGTGAAATCGTGTCCAGGCATAGAATACAGACACAGCATTGACTGTACTTATGAAAGGTCTTGGTGGCTCGTAGCAAATGCCCTGCGGTCTGCAATCACTCTAATCAAGCAGTATGTAGAAGGGGTGGTTGTGTTGTCTTGAAACCTAGACAAAGTGAGGAGATGTCACACATTTATAAAGATTCAAACAGCCTCTATGTGACTGCCGGGAATCGAACCCGGGTCAACTGCTTGGAAGGCAGCTATGCTTATCACTATACCACCATCGCTTGACGAGAGCTGAAGAGGTAAGGCTTTAGGAAAGCGAGTAATAGAATTTAATCATGTTGAGTTCATGATCACCAGTTTACAAGCCCAATAATATAAATATGCCACACTGCCAATAAAATGAGTATGACTCTGCAAAGGTAAGGAGTTTGGTAAAGTAAGGCTCAGTTGGGATGTTATTGTACAATACTTTAAAATTGGCACTGTAAAAACTGCAATGTGAAAGTAGATGGACCCCAAGATATTTAAACTTCCATCCTCCAGTAAGAAGCAAAGTACAGTTTTCAATGCTGTCGCAGTTCAAACCCCAGTGAAATCGTGTACAGGCATAGAATACAGACACAGCATTGACTGTACTTATGAAAGGTCTTGGTGGCTCGTAGCAAAAGCCACACGGTGTGCAATCACTCAGTATGTTGAAGGGGTGGTTGTGTTGTCTTGAAACCCAGACAAAGTGAGGAGATGTCGCACATTTATCAAGACTCAAACAGCCTCTATGCGACGGCCGGGAATCGAACCCGGGTCAACTGCTTGGAAGGCAGCTATGCTTACCACTATACCACCATCGCTTGACATGTACTGAAGAGGTAAGGCTTTAGGACAGCAAGCCATAGAATTTAATCACAGGTAAGGAACTTGGTAAAGTAAGGCTCAGTTGGGATGTTAAGGTACTGTACTTACAAGTCAGCACTGTAAAAACTGCAATATGAGAGTAGATGTTCCCCAAGATATTTAACCTTCCCTCCTCTAGTAAGAAGCAAAGTACAGTTTTCAATGCTGTGGCAGTGCAAACCCCAGTGAAATCGTGTCCAGGCATAGAATACAGACACAGCATTGACCGTACTTATGAAAGGTCTTGGTGGCTCGTAGCAAAAGCCCCACGGTCTGCAATCACTCAGTATGTTGAAGGGGTGGTTGTGTTGTCTTGAAACCCAGACAAAGTGAGGAGCTGTGGCACATTTATAAAGATTCAAACAGCCTCTATGCAACGGCCGGGAATCGAACCCGGGTCAACTGCTTGGAAAGCAGCTATGCTTACCACTATACCACCATCGCTTGACAAGTGCTGAAGAGGTAAGGCTTTAGGACAGCGAGCCATAGAATTTAATCACAGGTAAGGAACATGGTAAAGTAAGGCTCAGTTGGGATGTTAAGGTACTGTACTTTAAAGTCAGCACTGTAAAAACTGCAATATGAGAGTAGATGTTCCCCAAGATATTTAACCTTCCCTCCTCTAGTAAGAAGCAAAGTACAGTTTTCAATGCTGTGGCAGTGCAAACCCCAGTGAAATCGTGTACAGGGATAGAATACAGAGACAGCATTGACTGTACTTATGAAAGGTCTTGGTGGCCTTGGTGGTGGTCTGCAATCACTCTAATCAAACAGTACGTAGAAGGGGTGGTTGTGGTAGTGGTTGTGTTGTCTTGAAACCCAGACAAAGTGAGGAGCTGTCGCACATTTATAAAGACTCAAACAGCCTCTATGCGATGGCCGGGAATCGAACCCGGGTCAACTGCTTGGAAGGCAGCTATGCTTACCACTATACCACCATCGCTTGACGAGAGCTGAAGAGGTAAGGCTTTAGGAAAGCGAGTAATAGAATTTAATCATGTTGAGTTCATGATCACCAGTTTACAAGCCCAATAGTATAAATATGCCACACTGCCAATAAAATGAGTATGACTCTGCAAAGGTAAGGAGTTTGGTAAAGTAAGGCTCAGTTGGGATGTTATTGTACAATACTTTAAAATTGGCACTGTAAAAACTGCAATGTGAAAGTAGATGGACCCCAAGATATTTAACCTTCCCTCCTCTAGTAAGAAGCAAAGTACAGTTTTCAATGCTGTGGCAGTGCAAACCCCAGTGAAATCGTGTACAGGCATAGAATACAGACACAGCATTGACTGTACTTATGAAAGGGCTTGGTGGCTCGCAGCAAAAGCCCAGCGGTCTGCAATCACTCTAATCAAATAGTATGTAGAAGGGGTGGTTGTGTTGTCTTGAAACCCAGACAAAGTGAGGACATGTGGCACATTTATAAAGACTCAAACAGCCTCTATGCGACGGCCGGGAATCGAACCCGGGTCAACTGCTTGGAAGGCAGCTATGCTTACCACTACACCACCATCGCTTGACATGTACTGAAGAGGTAAGGCTTTAGGACAGCAAGCCATAGAATTTAATCACAGGTAAGGAACTTGGTAAAGTAAGGCTCAGTTGGGATGTTAAGGTACTGTACTTTAAAGTCAGCACTGTAAAAACTGCAATGTGAGAGTAGATGTTCCCCAAGATATTTAACCTTCCCTCCTCTAGTAAGAAGCAAAGTACAGTTTTCAATGCTGTGGCAGTGCAAACCCCAGTGAAATCGTGTCCAGGCATAGAATACAGACACAGCATTGACTGTACTTATGAAAGGTCTTGGTGGCTCGTAGCAAATGCCCTGCGGTCTGCAATCACTCTAATCAAGCAGTATGTAGAAGGGGTGGTGGTGTTGTCTTGAAACCTAGACAAAGTGAGGAGATGTCACACATTTATAAAGATTCAAACAGCCTCTATGTGACTGCCGGGAATCGAACCCGGGTCAACTGCTTGGAAGGCAGCTATGCTTACCACTATACCACCATCGCTTGACGAGAGCCGAAGAGGTAAGGCTTTAGGAAAGCGAGTAATAGAATTTAATCATGTTGAGTTCATGATCACCAGTTTACAAGCCCAATAGTATAAATATGCCACACTGCCAATAAAATGAGTATGACTCTGCAAAGGTAAGGAGTTTGGTAAAGTAAGGCTCAGTTGGGATGTTATTGTACAATACTTTAAAATTGGCACTGTAAAAACTGCAATGTGAAAGTAGATGGACCCCAAGATATTTAAACTTCCATCCTCCAGTAAGAAGCAAAGTACAGTTTTCAATGCTGTCGCAGTTCAAACCCCAGTGAAATCGTGTACAGGCATAGAATACAGACACAGCATTGACTGTACTTATGAAAGGTCTTGGTGGCTCGTAGCAAAAGCCCCACGGTGTGCAATCACTCAGTATGTTGAAGGGGTGGTTGTGTTGTCTTGAAACCCAGACAAAGCGAGGAGATGTCGCACATTTATAAAGACTCAAACAGCCTCTATGCGATGGCCAGGAATCGAACCCGGGTCAACTGCTTGGAAGGCAGCTATGCTTACCACTATACCACCATCGCTTGACATGTACTGAAGAGGTAAGGCTTTAGGACAGCAAGCCATAGAATTTAATCACAGGTAAGGAACTTGGTAAAGTAAGGCTCAGTTGGGATGTTAAGGTACTGTACTTTAAAGTCAGCACTGTAAAAACTGCAATATGAGAGTAGATGTTCCCCAAGATATTTAACCTTCCCTCCTCTAGTAAGAAGCAAAGTACAGTTTTCAATGCTGTGGCAGTGCAAACCCCAGTGAAATCGTGTACAGGGATAGAATACAGAGACAGCATTGACTGTACTTATGAAAGGTCTTGGTGGCCTTGGTGGTGGTCTGCAATCACTCTAATCAAACAGTACGTAGAAGGGGTGGTTGTGGTAGTGGTTGTGTTGTCTTGAAACCCAGACAAAGTGAGGAGCTGTCGCACATTTATAAAGACTCAAACAGCCTCTATGCGATGGCCGGGAATCGAACCCGGGTCAACTGCTTGGAAGGCAGCTATGCTTACCACTATACCACCATCGCTTGACATGTACTGAAGAGGTAAGGCTTTAGGACAGCAAGCCATAGAATTTAATCATGTTGAGTTTATGATCACCAGTTTACAAGCCCAATAGTATAAATATGCCACACTGCCAATAAAATGAGTATGACTCTGCAAAGGTAAGGAGTTTGGTAAAGTAAGGCTCAGTTGGGATGTTATTGTACAATACTTTAAAATTGGCACTGTAAAAACTGCAATGTGAAAGTAGATGGACCCCAAGATATTTAATCTTCCGTCCTCCAGTAAGAAGCAAAGTACAGTTTTCAATGCTGTCGCAGTTCAAACCCCAGTGAAATCGTGTACAGGCATAGAATACAGACACAGCATTGACTGTACTTATGAAAGGTCTTGGTGGCTCGTAGCAAAAGCCCCACGGTGTGCAATCACTCAGTATGTTGAAGGGGTGGTTGTGTTGTCTTGAAACCCAGACAAAGTGAGGAGATGTCGCACATTTATCAAGACTCAAACAGCCTCTATGCGACGGCCGGGAATCGAACCCGGGTCAACTGCTTGGAAGGCAGCTATGCTTACCACTATACCACCATCGCTTGACATGTATTGAAGAGGTAAGGCTTTAGGACAGCAAGCCATAGAATTTAATCACAGGTAAGGAACTTGGTAAAGTAAGGCTCAGTTGGGATGTTAAGGTACTGTACTTTAAAGTCAGCACTGTAAAAACTGCAATATGAGAGTAGATGTTCCCCAAGATCTTTAACCTTCCCTCCTCTAGTAAGAAGCAAAGTACAGTTTTCAATGCTGTGGCAGTGCAAACCCCAGTGAAATCGTGTCCAGGCATAGAATACAGACACAGCATTGACTGTACTTATGAAAGGTCTTGGTGGCTCGTAGCAAATGCCCTGCGGTCTGCAATCACTCTAATCAAGCAGTATGTAGAAGGGGTGGTTGTGTTGTCTTGAAACCTAGACAAAGTGAGGAGATGTCACACATTTATAAAGATTCAAACAGCCTCTATGTGACGGCCGGGAATCGAACCCGGGTCAACTGCTTGGAAGGCAGCTATGCTTACCACTATACCACCATCGCTTGACGAGAGCCGAAGAGGTAAGGCTTTAGGAAAGCGAGTAATAGAATTTAATCATGTTGAGTTCATGATCACCAGTTTACAAGCCCAATAGTATAAATATGCCACACTGCCAATAAAATGAGTATGACTCTGCAAAGGTAAGGAGTTTGGTAAAGTAAGGCGCAGTTGGGATGTTATTGTACAATACTTTAAAATTGGCACTGTAAAAACTGCAATGTGAAAGTAGATGGACCCCAAGATATTTAAACTTCCATCCTCCAGTAAGAAGCAAAGTACAGTTTTCAATGCTGTCGCAGTTCAAACCCCAGTGAAATCGTGTACAGGCATAGAATACAGCCACAGCATTGACTGTACTTATGAAAGGTCTTGGTGGCTCGTAGCAAAAGCCCCACGGTGTGCAATCACTCAGTATGTTGAAGGGGTGGTTGTGTTGTCTTGAAACCCAGACAAAGTGAGGAGATGTCGCACATTTATAAAGACTCAAACAGCCTCTATGCGACGGCCGGGAATCGAACCCGGGTCAACTGCTTGGAAGGCAGCTATGCTTACCACTATACCACCCTCGCTTGACATGTACTGAAGAGGTAAGGCTTTAGGACAGCAAGCCATAGAATTTAATCACAGGTAAGGAACTTGGTAAAGTAAGGCTCAGTTGGGATGTTAAGGTACTGTACTTTAAAGTCAGCACTGTAAAAACTGCAATATGAGAGTAGATGTTCCCCAAGATATTTAACCTTCCCTCCTCTAGTAAGAAGCAAAGTAGAGTTTTCAATGCTGTGGCAGTGCAAACCCCAGTGAAATCGTGTACAGGGATAGAATACAGAGACAGCATTGACTGTACTTATGAAAGGTCTTGGTGGCCTTGGTGGTGGTCTGCAATCACTCTAATCAAACAGTACGTAGAAGGGGTGGTTGTGGTGATGGATGTGTTGTCTTGAAACCCAGACAAAGTGAGGAGCTGTCGCACATTTATAAAGACTCAAACAGCCTCTGTGCGATGGCCGGGAATCGAACCCGGGTCAACTGCTTGGAAGGCAGCTATGCTTACCACTATACCACCATCGCTTGACATGTACTGAAGAGGTAAGGCTTTAGGACAGCAAGCCATAGAATTTAATCATGTTGAGTTTATGATCACCAGTTTACAAGCCCAATAGTATAAATATGCCACACTGCCAATAAAATGAGTATGACTCTGCAAAGGTAAGGAGTTTGGTAAAGTAAGGCTCAGTTGGGATGTTATTGTACAATACTTTAAAATTGGCACTGTAAAAACTGCAATGTGAAAGTAGATGGACCCAAGATATTTAATCTTCCGTCCTCCAGTAAGAAGCAAAGTACAGTTTTCAATGCTGTCGCAGTTCAAACCCCAGTGAAATCGTGTACAGGCATAGAATACAGACACAGCATTGACTGTACTTATGAAAGGTCTTGGTGGCTCGTAGCAAAAGCCCCACGGTGTGCAATCACTCAGTATGTTGAAGGGGTGGTTGTGTTGTCTTGAAACCGAGACAAAGTGAGGAGATGTCGCACATTTATAAAGACTCAAACAGCCTCTATGCGACGGCCGGGAATCGAACCCGGGTCAACTGCTTGGAAGGCAGCTATGCTTACCACTATACCACCATCGCTTGACATGTACTGAAGAGGTAAGGCTTTAGGACAGCAAGCCATAGAATTTAATCAAAGGTAAGGAACTTGGTAAAGTAAGGCTCAGTTGGGATGTTATGGTACTGTACTTTAAAGTCAGCACTGTAAAAACTGCAATATGAGAGTAGATGTACCCCAAGATATTTAACCTTCCCTCCTCTAGTAAGAAGCAAAGTACAGTTTTCAATGCTGTGGCAGTGAAAACCCCAGTGAAATCGTGTACAGGCATAGAATACAGACACAGAATTGACTGT